>NC_018334.1:57531-93007 GCF_000234665.1 Leishmania mexicana MHOM/GT/2001/U1103
CATGCCGAGGCACATGCAGAGACGCATGCCTTAAGAGGTTGGCGTTCTCCCACGAGTACTCACCCTCCGCCTTCTCAACTCTTCAGCACTTCCTCCGTGAGAAGGAAGCAAAGGCCAAGCTCCTTGTCGAGCGGACAGCCGCTCACAAGCAGCGTGAGCCGCTCCGGCGTCACGGATTCCACCAGCGCAAACCCAAGCACAGTGCCCTGCCGGATCCTGCGCTCGAACACACTGAACGGGAGTCGGTGAAGCTCCCCGTCAGGGCTGCGCTCGTACTCAGTGGCTGTGCTGATGGCGACGATTCGTTCCTTCAGGGCGACGTCCTGCAGCGTAACGAAGGACACGGCCGCCACATCCGCCTTCTGCCGGTCCACGTCCTCGCTGTCCATCATCGGGAGTAGTGTCGACATGGCGTCGATCGCTGCCGCTCCGACGGTGGCGACGCGCACCTGCGAGGCCTCGAGGGTGATGAGGGTCGGCTTCACTGGCGATGTCGGGGTGCCGAAGAAGTACTGCAGCCACCGCTGGCGATTCCATAGCGGTACCGGCACCGAGCGCACCAGCTCCACGGAGTCTAAAAGAAAGATCTTGAAGTGCTGCCCGCCTCCGCAGGCCACCTCGGGTGGCACGTTCCAGCGCGGATCAAGCATCGCCTGCACAATGTTCATCGACCCTTCACCACCAAAGCCCTCCCATGCACGCTGCACGAGCTTCCACCGAAGCCATGAGCTACCCACGACGCAAACGTGATCGATGTCGGCAGCCACAATGGTGTCCAGGAGAGTGTCGAGTGGGTTCGTCTGCGCCTTATCGCTCCCCAGTGCGGCAGGTGCAGGGGAGGCAGAGGCGGTTGGGTCGACGCTCGACACCGCTGCTGCCGCCGCCACTTCCGCCTGCTCCACCGCGTGCGGCTCCACCACGCCAAAGTCAAAGAACAGCCCGCCCACGCGGCAGCGCTCACTGCGCGCCATCTTCTCCATGCCGTTCGGCAGAAGCTGCTGCACCCAGTGCTGGTAGAGTCGTGGGTTGGCCACACGCGACTGGGCGACTTGGGCATACAGCGCCGGCGTCAGATTCATCTCCTCCTCGATGTCCATGCAGTGCTGGGCGTGAAAGAGGGCTATACTGCCTGGGAACGCGAAGGCGGGGGTGTCCAGCACCCCATCGAGCAGCAGGGGGTGGTAGCCGAGGCGCACGGCAAAGTTGCTCAGCCAGCGGACATAGGTGCTCGCCCCGCAGTGGTGCCGGTCACTCACGAAAAGCACGCGAGGTCCAACGTCGTCGCGGCCTCGGGCCTCCACTCGTGCGCGCTCCAGGTGGGAGTGAAAATCCAGCAACGAGCGCACCCAGGTCGCCCCGAGCGACGTCGCATAGCAGCGCTGCAGCACCGTCGGCGGTGCCATCAGTAGCAGGGTGCAGCCGGTGGAGGTGAAGATGCTAAGGGAGCGGCCGGGCGGCAGGTGCACTGGCACTCCCGGAATCAGCTCTGTCCCAAATACCTCTGCCCGCTCCACTGTTGACGTGTAGTTGTCTTCCACCGGCTTTCGCAGCGTCACCTTGGACAGCTGTGTGGAGGAGAGCGAGGTGATGATGCGCAGCTCGCAGAAGGAGCCGAGAACGTACTCCCGCTCCAAGGACACCATATTCTCCGATCCTGCAGAGAAAGTGGGGAAGGGAGGGGAGTGCCCAAAGCGGTGGTGATCAACCGTAATGGCTGTCCTGGTGAAGGGGCAGCGGGAGCGATCAGAGGGAGGGGTGGGGGGAAGAGGCGAAGGACAGGGTAGAGTAGGGGAGGGGGAGGGGGAGAGGCGTAGTGTGAAGTGCCTACATAAGCGGTATCATCCTCTCACGCGTGCGCTTCTACTGCGGCCCTCACCGTGACTCCCGCACGCATCGCAAGACACAGAGGCTAGCCTGCATCAACTGTCTCTCCAGATTCCGGTCCTTCATGGTCCCTTAGTCTCACAGGTCCGCTTACGGTGTCTTTCTGCGTCAGAAGAGGGGAGCTCCAGGCACACAAGGCGAAAGTGCTCCCCTGTCCACATCACCAGCAGACGCGTGCCCCACAGAAGGCAGGACACATATTTAGCAGCCGTTTCACTGTACGCACTCACCGCCGCGCGTTTGCAGGGGCCTCAACAATCCAGCTGTTGTAGCCGGTGGGCAGTGAAGGCCGCGCGGCCGCTGGCTGGAAGACGAGCTGCTCTTCGACAACACCGTGGTCGTTCACTGTGGCTCGTCGGAGTAGGTGTGCCTCTTGCAGCACCTGCGCGACGGCCAGCAGCACATCTGTGTCGCCTTGCAGCATCGCCTTGGCGTGCTCCCGCTCGACCGGGTCGTCCATTTGACGGCGCAGCTCCTTGATGATGCTGTACACCTCCGCCGTAGCGATGCCGTGTACCTTGGATGGGGCGTGGACAGGTGGCAGTGGCGGCAGTGGGTACACCTGCCTCTCCTCCTCTTCGTCGCTGTCATCACCATCGTCCGCCTCCTCGTCCTCTTCGACGTCGTCGTCTTCGTCGCCATCTTCGTCAACAGCGTCGTCATCGTTGTCCGCGCCGTCGTGGTCGACGTCGCTGGCGGCGGTGGAAGCCACATTCGTGTCGGAGACCATTGCGTCGTTGGCCTGCTCCTCTTCGTCTTCCTCCTCGTTGGACATGGCCGCCTGCTCCTCGCCCTCCATTTCTCCTGCTGCGAGATGCAGCTCTTGCGGATCCGTCGAAGAGGGCTCCATGGTGCTGGGCCTCTCTGCGTTGGTTAAATCTAGCACTTGCTGCTCACGCAAGGAGGCGTGCGTGAGGAGGAAAAGAGGCATGGCGAAAGGAGGCCCCGCGGTGTGACAGGCGAAGGAAAGACGGAGGGCGTATTCGTGGGGGTCGTGGAGAGCAGGGAGAAGGGGGTGAAGGGCGTATCGGCAGCAAGACAGTTGGGCACACGGAAGAGAAGCCGCCGGAGAGACAGCGAGGGCGTGAGTGAGTGCGTTAGAGGCGGTGCGGCCAGGGTGCAGCGAGGCAGCCGAGGCGAGACGTGCGCCTGCCGAGTGCCCTTTTGGGCAGGCGGCTATCACTGTTGGCAGAGTGGAAAATGAATGTGGGGCAACAGCGGCACACGGGAGTAGTCTACATCAAAATCCCCACGGGAAGTGGCGACGAAAACGAGCAAACGACGGAGGGGGCGCGGACAGCGGCGGTCAACCGTCATGGCGTACCGAGAAACACGTAGCGACGCAAGCATCGCCCAGGAGGTAGCCCTGCACGCGCAACGTTTTCCTTCACTCCTCCTTCTAGGCACTTTCGACCGACAGCTGATGGGCAGCGAGCATCTGCTTGACCACGTCAAGCACCTCGTCACCGGCTTCTCGGGAGAGAGAGAGGAGCTGAGCGACGGTGTTGTCGAGTCTCTCGCGTGTGCAGACGAGTTCGACATCGCGCGCCACGGCAGCATCGACGTTCTCCTTGGCCTTTCCAATGGCCTGATCGTAGCGAACCGAAGTCTCGCGCAACGTTAGGATGTCTTGCGTGACGGACTCGTACTCTTGCAGCATCTGCTGCTGCGTGTGTCCAACACGCTCTTTCTCAAACTCCAGTGCCCGGAGCTCCTCCTGCTTGTTGCGTGTGGTGGCTTGAAAGTCGTTCGCCTCCAGACCGCGGCGGCTAATCGCGCTCTTGAGCTCCTTGAACTTGGTCGTGAGCGCCCTCTGCGTCTGCACCTCCTCGTCCTTGTCGGAGACCTTGTCGAACTTGTGCTTGTACTGCGTATTGCTCGCTTTGATGACAGCGATCGTCTTCTCGAGCTTCAGCATCTCCTTCTCCATGCGACGGATGCGCGCGTCGAGGGAGTCGCCGCGGTACTGGAGATCCTCACGCTCTTTCGCCGCCGCGATGACGAGTTGGACCTGCGACAAGCGCGCCTGTGCCGGGTCCATGCGTCCTACAAGCACCTCCTGTCTGTTCTTGATTGCCGTCAAGCTCTTCTGCCGGTCGAGAAGCTCCGCCACAAGGCGCTTGCGCTCCTCCTCCACCAGCTTCGCCTCCATCTTCAGCAGACGGTGGTGCACTTCGATCTCCGCCTCGCGCTCCGCCACGTCAGCCTCCAGTTGCCGCTTCTTCTCCTCCAACGTGAGCAGCTCTGCATCCTTTGCTCTTAGCGCGTTGCGCAGGCGGAGTAGCTGCAGCTCTAACGTGTCCACCTTGATGAGAAGGTCCTCGCGCTGCTTCTCCAGCTTCTTCTCTTCCCGTTCGTCGTGCGTGCAATGCAGGTCCATCTCTAATACCTCCTCGAGAGCACGCTTCTTAGTCATTTCCAGCTTCTCGATCTGCATGGCAGACTGCCGCATCTCCTCCCGCACCCGCTTCACTTGGCTCTGCAGGATTCGGCTTTGCTTCTCGAGCTCGTCAAGCGTGGCCTGCAGAAGATCGATCTTGCCGCGAAGCTCCTTCCGCTCCTCCTCGGTTCGATCGCCTTTCGCGCGGCCCACACGCTTCTCCATCTGCTGGACGCTGAACTCGATGTTGTACAGCACCCCCTGCTGCGAGAAAGACTCCTCATCCAGCTGATTGATCTTGGCGTTGTAGTTCTTGCCCTGCGCCTGCGCCCCACTGATCTCGCCCAAGGTCGTCGTCTGCGCTGCGCGCACCTCGGAAAGGTCCTGGTTCGCCCTGAAGGTCGCCATCTTGAGCTGCTCGATGTCCTTAACGACGTTGTGGGAGGCTACTTCAGCGTCCTTCAGCAGCTGCGCAATGAAGTCGGCTTGCTTCTGAAGATCGGTGGCGGTCATCTCCTCCTCCTTCAGTCGCTCCGCTGCAGTGGCCCGGCGCTTCTCTGTCATGGCCAATTCCTTGTTGCGGCGCTCGATCTTGGTGATGGTCTCCTGCAGCTGGAGGATCGCCGCCCGTTTGTCTCGCGTGGCCCTTGACGCCTCCTCGCGCAGGGCGTCTACTTCATCCTGTATGTTTTGCACCTGCTGAGTCAGCACCGGCACCGCTTCCTGCAGCTTCCGCGACGTTTTCTCGCGCTCTTGGATCGTGTAGTTGATCACCTCCGTCTCCTCCCTCGCCTCATCGAGCGATTTCGACAGCGACTTCTTCAGCTGTTGCCGCTTCTGAATCCAGGCAACGCCATCGGCATACTGCTCTGCCGCAATGCGGATGGCCTCGTCGCGCTCGGCGATGCTGCGAACCACCTGCTCCCACTCGTCTAGCATGCCGCTGCGGTCGTCGTGAAGCTTTCGGTACTCGTTGGCGATGCGGTCCAGCTCCCCCTGCACGTGCTGCGTGGCCAGCATCTCCTCATCAAGCTGCTTGTGCTGCTTCCGCACGGTCGTCTCAAGCTTCTCGATGTGCTGAGTGAGCTGCTTCACCTTGGCCTCATCAAGCTTGGAGTAGCGCGCGATGGCTAGCTCGTCCTCTTCCTTCTGCCGGCGGGCCTCGTCCCACTGTTCCAGCTCCTCCTGGTTGTAGTCCAGCGTGGTCTTCAGCTCCTCGATCTTCAGATTTCCGTGAAAGATGCGGTCTTGCAACGACGTGAGCCGGTCGCGTACATCCTCGGCGCTTCGCTCCAGTTGTGTTTGCCGCTGCTGCAGCCGTGCGCACTCTCGCTCCATGACGCGGCACATGCTCTCCTCCGACTCAAGCTCGCGCTTCTTCGTCTCGGCGAAGCTCTGCGTGTTCACGATTTCTGCGCGGACGTTGCCAAGGTGCTCCTTCATAAACTGCAGCCGCCGCCGCTGGTCCTCGACGCCGCCCTGCCGCTCCTCCAGCTGCTGTTCAACGCGCGTGAGCTGGGCAGTGAGCTCCTTGTTCGTGTTGTTGAGTAGCTCGAGCGGCAGCGCCTCGGCAGTCGCATCCACTACATCGAGATTCATGGTGCTCCGCAATGTGTCTGGGCGCGTGTAGGTGTGTGTGTGTGTGGCTAAGCGTGGGATGGACATCCAGAAACGGCAACACCTCCACGAGGCGCGAGGGTGGCGCGATTTGCCGAAGAGAGGAGAGAGCGGAGGGGGGGGAAGGCAAAGAGAAAGGGACTGGAGACGAGTCGGGGGTGTGGCGGCAGAGCCGCAGGATGGGAGGCCAATACGGTGGTGGCAAGTTCAGGTTCTGAAATGTGGCACAGACAGGGAGGGAGTGAGAGCGTGCGTGCGTCCCTCTGCACAGAGAGCTCTGGCAGAACGAATGACATCGGGGTATCTCGCACCCGCGCTGACACGCGCTGCGTTTGCGCTTCCTGCTCATTTTTTTGGTGAGTCGGGACACACACAAAGACACTTCAGCCGGCGGCTGGCACTGCGAAACACTTAAAAGGCAACAACAGCAACGAACGAAATCCGCAGAGAGTGCAGCGGGATGAAGAGGCCAGCGGGGCGGCCATCCAGGCGCCGGGAAACCTACAGGCGGGGGGGGGGAGTGAACGAGCGAAGGGCATTGCAGCGCACAAGATCCGATGCATTCTTCTGTCACTGCGCGGCCGTCTTTAGACTCACAGAGTATGTCTTACGCCGCCCCCTCTTTTTCAGCCGCTCAGCGCCGTAGCGTGTCGATTGCAGCGCAGGAGGATCGACGCTTTTCTTCTGTTGGGAAGGCCACCACCAACGACTGCCTCCGCTAGTGTCTCCCCACTTCACCCTTCCCCGAGAGGCCCTCTCCTGTCCCCCTTCCAGCCACCTCCATCTGTGTGCGTGTGACAATTTACGGGCAGACTTGGGCAGAGACGAAGACAGAGCAGCAATGTAAGGATGGTAATACACCAGGGTTGGGTCCCTAGCTCGGCGTGTTACCGTTAGCCGAGGACACCACGTGCAGAAGCCCGGCATCCCGCAGAGTTTCGACTAGAAGCAGTTGATTCTCGGCTACATCGTCGGGGTCGTCGAAGCCCGGAAAGGGCAGCGCACTCACGGACATCGTCTTGGGGTAACTGGAGAGCAGCGTGGCAATCGCTGGCGCGAAGTCTGCCTCAAAGCGCAGCTCGCCCAACTCCCCAGCGAGGCAGACGGTTGAGTTTCGACCAATGTGGTACACCCGAGCTTCGCCAGGCACGTTCAGCAGCAGCCGCATACAGTTACGAGAGATGAGACGCACCCGGGAGGCGTGGTTGAGCGTTGTCGAGGCCGGAGCCGTGCCGCTGTACGTCCTGGACGGCGGCTGCAGCTTTCGGATCGTATCCTTACCGTACACGTCGGTGCACACGTCCATGTTCACTTCGTCGGTGAGCAGCAGCGTCAGCTCCGCCACCATCTCACGCACCTTTGTCTGTAGTTTGGCGCGGTGATCCTGCTGGTTCTCGCTGAGAGCGGCAAGGCCATGAGTGTCGCGAAAGACGGGGTTGTTCATCTCACCCATCACCTGCGGCATATCGCGTGGAAGGGCACGACGCCATTCCAGTTTGTTGGCGGCGAGCGTCTCCACGGTGTACTGTGCGGCGCGGCTCATAAAGTCTGCCCACGAGTTCATCTGATTGGCCGAGAAGGTGATGTGCAGCGAGTGCATCTTGCGGGTGGTCTTGCCCTGGTGCACCGTGCCGCGCGGCATGTACAGCACATCGCCGGCCTTCAGGGTGATGGCGTGCTTTGGTGTGGGGAACAGCTCAGGCGCGTAGTCCTCGCTCGAGTGGCGCGCGAGCACATCGACGTTCTCCGGCGGGTCGTAGAGGCACCACAGCTTCTCGCCTTCCAGCTGCAGAAGAAACACGTCGACGTCGTCGTAGTGCGGCGCGAAGCCTTGACTGTTGGCCGGCGTCCAGTAGCTGTTCACGCCGCAGTAGCAGTTGAACTCCTTCTCCATGCTCCCGATGAAGGCGGAGTTGCTCTCGATGAACTCGTTGGGTCGCAGGAAGCGCACGGACCACCCGCCTTTCATGCACGTCTCCAGCTCGGCCGCATCCACTAGACCCTTCGTCCTGTAGGAGACACGTCTTTTGAGCTTAGGGTCGAACTTGACAACGTCGAGGTCGGTGCCGTAGCGTGACGGGTGCGTCTGGACGTGCTCTAGCATGCGCTCCGTGGACCAATTCACCGGGGGTACAACACCGGGAAGCCCGCTGGCAAAGTACTCACCGCTCCCGTGCGAAACAACGAGATGCCTCCTTTCAAAGTACTTTCGGAAGAACTCCATGCGGGACGTCTTTAAGAGCCAGGAGAAGAAGTTCGGGTGCGCCTGGCTGTCGTGCGAAGCCTTGGGCAGCACAGCTGCCGTTTCTACCTTAGCCTTCCCGACCGCCATCTCCCGCAACGACGCCTCCCTGGCGCGCTTGTCGCCACTGCCCTTCTTGAGAGACGCTGCCTGCATCATTGCGTGTTTGCGCGTGGGCGACTGTGTCTTCCGCCGCTTCGGTTCTGACACAGCGCAGTGGCGTGAGCGGAGAAGTGAGACACAAAGGGAAAACGGAAACAACAAAGTCGTGGTGGGGGCGGCAGGTAGACAACACCACTGCCGCGCGAATCGGTGCGTGGGCTCCACCACCAAGTACACCACGACGTGGACGTCCGCGCTTTGTGCGCATGCCAACCATTGGTTCTCGCTCCTGTTCAGATACAATGACGGGTGTGGTGCTTCGAGCTCTTTGTGGGGCGGTCCGCATCTCGTGAGATGTGGAGGCCAGTGCGCGAGCATCCGAAGGTGAGCATGCGGAGAGAGCATGACTGGTAGCGGACCGAAGAGATGTCGCTCCTCTCTCCGTTTCACATTGGATTTGTCTTTGGTTATGCGCACGGCGGGCGTCCCTCAACAGCAACATCGACAACACACGGCACCCACGAGGCTCACACACAGACACACAGACAGACACCACGCGTACGCAGAGGGAAGCGAGGACAGGTGTCAGCGAGCGCCACCGATGCCAGCCCTCTGATCTCTTGGCACACACGTGCACACGCGCACGGATATCGGAAAAACAACAACAACAAAAAATGGGAATCGAATCACTTCCCACGCAAGCCGCCGTTCCTGACAAGGTCACGTGCCACCCCACCGCCGTCTTCATGGCGCACGAGTCGGCAGCGCAAAGGACAGCAGCGAGACCATGTCCAAGTCGTCCTCGTCGTGCTCCACCTCGTCCGCGGTCATGTCCTCCAAGTTGTTAAAGATGGAGACGAGAGCCGTGATCACCTCGCGCTGCAGGTCCTGCAGCGGCGTCAGGGAGTAGCTGCCGAGCAGCGTATTGAAGTGGTCCTCATAGAGGAGCCGATTGGCGTGGGTCAGGCGCAGCACCTCGCAAATGGCCGACAGCTTGCGGCGGAACTCTAGCACGACGTAGCCGGCAATTTCGTCCACCTCCACGTAGCGCTCCTTACCACCGTACGAGAGCGCAAAGACGTGGAAGGTGCCCTCGTCGTCGCTGAAGGTGGCGTATTGTACTCGCTGCGAGAAGAGCAGCAGCGAAATCCAGAACTGCTTCGGCGACGCGATGGCCGTCGAGAAGCTTGCGAGCAGCTTGTCGAAGATAAGGTTCAGCTGCACAGGAATAATGATGTCGCCTTCCTGCCACCGCAGGCAGCTCGGTGAGTGGATGTCGGGCACGGCTGTGAGGTCGCTGAAGATGCCGAGCGCCATCTCCTTTGAGTTCGTGTAGGAATTTCCCTCGCTGGTCACCTCCAGCGACTGCGCGACGAAGGCAACGTTCGTCATGACCGCCACCATCGAGGCAAGCTTGTCCAGCTGTTCCAACAGCTTCTCTGCCTCAACGATGCTGCGGAAGGGCATGAACTCCGCGAGTTCGTACTTGATGTGGCTCTCCAGGTCGACAATGGCCATCAGCTTGTCGTAGCTGAGGTGTTTCTGAAGACACCAATGGCGCACCGTCTCGACGCTGTCGCAGTGCCGTTGCTGCTCCACGCGGAAGAGCAGTGTGGCCTTCATCACGGCTACAATGTCGCTGCGCAGCCCGCAGCAAAAGTCGCGCATGACGTTCTCCGTCTCCTCCATCGCGCGCGCGACGTTGAAGTGGCGCTGCGGGCCTTCGCTAGCGTTGATGCTGAATGGCGAGAGGCTGCTCGTGACGGCGGCGGCGAGGATCATGAGAGACTCGAGGCCTGTAAGGAAGCCGAAGAAGACGAGCATGCCAGGCTGCGGGGAGACCGGGATGAGCTGCAGAATGCGGCCAATGAACGTGTATTGGTACTCCGGAATGTCTGTCATCACCTCCGCCTGGGCGGCTGCCCTGATCATGCGGCTCCACGACTCGTTCTGATGGCTGTAGATCTCCTCGATGCGCTCCCCGGCGGAGAGGGGGTCCTTCGCGTCGAGGATGCAGCCGAGCTGCGTGAGCATGTTCATGGACGACGCAATCGCCTCCACAAGGGGCTGGCCGTGGCACAGGCTGAAGATGGCCACCGGGTTGTTCACCACCTGCAGGCAGTGCAGCGAAAGCTCGTCGATCCGGGAGTTCTCAATCGGCGGCTGAGAGTAGGCCGGCAGGTCCGTAATTTGAGCCGCAGGGAACAGGCAGAAGTAGAAGCCCTGTTGCACGCGTCCGATGCGGCCCCGGCGCTGCGCCACGCTGCCGCGCGAGATCCACTGCGTGACTAGAGGTGGGTACTGGATGGAGGCTGGCAACTCCTTCGAAATCTTTGGTCGCTTCACCAGCACCAGGTCGATGACGTAGACCACGTCCGGCAGCGTGATAGATACCTCGGCGATATCGGTGGCGAGGTATACCTTCTGCCGCCCCGGTATGTTACGCTTCATTGCCGCCTCGATCTCGCTCAGGTTCACGGCGCTGTGCCACGGAACCGCGTCGACGCGGTGATACAGCTGTGTGTGGAGCCACGTGCTCATCGTCTCTACCTGCGCCCTGCCCGGCAGGAACACGAGGATGGAGTGCACTGGGTTCGAGCAGCTGTTGAGGAAGAGAATCAAGTTCTGGGCCAAGTAGAAGTGTTTGTCCACGGTGCTCTTGTCCACAACGCCGCGCGACACCAGCTGCAGCGGAGCCTGGTAGTCCGTGCCGAGCAGGATACAGGTGTCCTCCAGGAAGTAGTCGTGAATGGGGTGCTCCGGCTCGCTCTGCTTGTACGTGGCGACGCGGAGGCCGGCAAAGTACTCCTCCCAGTCCTCCGTGTTGAGGGTGGCGCTCATGAGCACCAGCTTGAAGTGCGACAACTTGTTCAGCAGCGCCAATCGCAGCAGCGCTACCGTCACCTCAAGATCTGGCTGTCGCTCGTGGAACTCATCTAGCACAATGTGCGTGAACGGCAGCTCTGCCGGGTTCTCGAGAATGCGTAGCAGGAGTGTGTAGCTCGTCATGTACCACAAGCGCGTCTGCTCATCGCCCTTCTTGTCACCGCGGATCCAGTAACCAACGTCCTCGCCGACGCTCTCGCGCCGGAGACTCGCTACGCGGTTGGCGATCGCCACTGTCGCGGTGCGACGCGGCTGCGTGCTCACCACCTTGGTGTCCGGCGACAGCTCGAGCAATGCCTTCGGAACACCGGTGCTCTTGCCACTGCCAGTGTCGGTGCAGATGAACACGACGTCGTGCTGCTCGATAAGGTCGAGGATGACCGGCATGTCGAGCCGCTCCGTCACGACGTGGTTCAGCAGCAGCATCTCCTGGCGGCTGTACTTGTCAAAGAACTCTCCCTGTGACATCTGCATGGCCGCCTGCATCTCCTGCATTGTCTCGAAGCGCTGCTTGTATTCGGCATCTGTGCGCATGGCCTCTTCGTGGCGGCGCTGCGCACTCTCCTGCTCCTCCTCCATGCGCTGCTGCGCGCGCATGAGACGGTCGTCGTCGCGACGACGGCCGCGCACCCGCCTCGGAGGAGGACCTTCCGGCCTGGCCGCGTGCGCCGGGGCCGATAGAGAAGACTTCGGTACTGGCATCGAGGGCATGGCTGTTGTCGCTGATGTCAGGGGCTCGACAGCCTTCTCTGGCTCGTCAGCAGGCTTCGTGGCGGTCGACGGCGCACCCGTTGCCTTCGCGGGGAAGAGCTGAGCCAGTTTGCTGACAGCGTCATCCGGCTGCTTTCGCTCTGGTGGCGCCACGGGAGCCGCCTTTGAGCGGGGTTTTGGCACCCCGCTTGACTCCGCGGTCGCTTCGGGTGCGGCTGCCGGCCGCGTTTCCGCCTTAGGGACCTCCTTTGGGGTCTCCTTAGCTGGCACCGCCTTCGCGTTGTCTTTCTTGCCAGCCTTCACCCCCTCTTTCGCTACTGTGCTTCGAGGTGCCTTGGTGGCCGGTTTTTCGATCGCCTTCTCTGCCGGTTTCTCCGCTGGTGTGCCTGGTTTCGCCTTGGCGGCGGTCGGTGCCGCCGCTGCTGCGTAGCTCTTTGGCTTCTTGGCCTGGTTCAAGTACTCCACTGCACCGCGCGAGGTGGGTGCCGGCGCGGCCGCGTCGGTCTTCTGCGCCAGCCAGTGCAGCACGTTACCTCCTTGTTTTTTGGTTGACCACTGCTCATCCGCCGTCGCCAGTGCGGCTACCTTTCCCTTTTCGGCGTCATTGCCCCTCGCAGCGCCATCCTTATTCTCCTTGTCGCCGGCACGCTTAATCTGTGGACCGAAGCGGCGAGGCATGTCGACACAAGACACTGACGCGGCTCGTGCGGTTGGGGGGGGGGGAAGAGCTGGAGGGAAGCGGGCGCAGCGAACACGCAACAAAGGAATAGGCAGCTCTGTCTCGCTCGATAATGATTATGAAGCGGGCAGAAGGGTGGTGTCCACGTGTGTGGTGAGCCGCGTGCGTGGTCGTTCTGGTAGCGCCCGGCCCCTCGCGTTTGGCAGTGGGAAGCGTTGATTAGAGGCGCGGGGAGTACGTGCGTGCTTCGTGTCCGAGGAGCTTGATGGATCAAGGGAGGGGGAGGGGGAGAAGGCGGGCAGACACAGCATGCAACGCGGTGAGGCGGGCAGAGACGAAGGACAACGGCTGTTGCGATACAACCAAGAAACAAACCCTTGAGACTGCTTTACTGATGGAAGTTGTTGGTGCGCGTGCACGCATGCGAGCCGGGGCACGCGGCGAGGGAAGAGTGAAGCACGGAAAGCAGACACACAACACGGATGAAGAGGTTGCAGCACATGCGCCAAGACAGACGGCATGGACGGCGCAGAGCGGCGGGCCAAGGCGAGTGAAAAGAAGCGCAACATGAACCGCGTTCCGTGCGCACCCGATCCACATCGCTACCTCTCTGAAGTCCCTCCGTTGTCTCGCTCTCTCACCTGCCCAGTTGCGCACGATGATAGCAGCACACGGAGAGGTGGGGGGAGGCACACAGACGGGCACGCGTGCCATTGCCCGTGCAGCTGCTTCCTTATCCCTCTTTGGGGGAGGGGTCCTACAGATGTAGCCACTCCAACTCGCAAATGGAGTACGAGCAGGCAGTACAGGCAACAGGGGGTGGGGTTCCCCTACGGGACACGTAATGGAAGCAGAACGAAGTACTTGGCGAGTTGCTGTGGTCGTCTGTGATGAGTGCCGCATTGGTGCAGTAAATACGTTGGCGAGCGCACAGCGGGCTTGGAGGCAGGGAGAAGGGAGAGGGAGTTGGAGCGGTGTGCTGGCAGCAGGAGTCACCGACTCGCACGCAAAGAAGTGGGGGGGGGGGCTCTAGCACGACGAGGAACGAAAGAAACAAGGATCGCAGGGACGCTGTACGAGGAAGGCCAAGCGGCGACGCCCACGACCAAAGGTGTTGGAGCTTAGAAAAGGAGCGGCGGTGTGCATGTGCGTGTGTCTGTGTGTGGGCGTGCGCGCTACAAATCGAAGCTGAGGCAGACGTGCTTTCCATTACGATTTCGTCCGTCCATGGACGCGGTCCTTCGTTCGGTGCGGCACCACTGCATCGCTCGGCGTAGCGTATCGAAAGCACACGCGGCCGTGACGGTTGCACAGAAGAGCGCTCCCGGCGTACACGTGCCCGCCGCCATGGGGGCACGGCATCACAACCACCAGCACGGGGCTGGCAGCAGCCTCAGCGAGCGTCGCGAAGGCAGTTCCTTCTGCACCGCGGTCACTAGCTCGTTGAAATCAGAAACGCACTGGTAGCGCTCTGCCCACTCCGTCGCAGACACGGCTGTGGCTAGGATGAGGTGGTCGAAGATCTGATCGCTGCGAGCCAGCTTCTCCGGCGCCTTGCCACAGCGCTCCCCACGTCCAAAACTGAAGACAGCTGCATCGAGACCGGCTATGGCGGCACACGGCTCCGCCGTGACGCGGGCCTTGTAGTACCGCACTGTGGCACGGCACTGAAAGCGACCAGACCGACGCAGCACCACTGCCAGAGGTCAATCGTGGAATGTTTTCGGGAGAGGGAGCACGCAAGCTGTGCCGCCGGCGGCGCACGTAGACCTTTGTGTCGTCTCGTGGCGGGCGTGAGATGGGCATAGAAGTTGAGTGAAGCGGATGTTTTGGAGCCGTCGCTGATTCGCGGATATCAAGCCTGTCTTTTAGTTGCCCGTGAACGAAGGTCGCGGGGGCGAGATGCGACTGCTTCACCCCGCGTGTGCGAGTGTAAAGATGCCCTTTGTGTATGCCCGCGCCATCTATGCGACTCGCTTGTGCCATAGCCGAGCAGTGCCATGTCAGCGATCTGTCGGAAGGCACGCATCGGTTGTGCATGGTAGTCATCTTGCAGTCCAAGCAAGTGAAAGCCTCGCCATATCTTCATCCCCCCGCTCCTCCTGTTTCGGCGCCCACCATCGCCACGCGCAGAGAGGCAGGACAAAACGCTGACCAGCCCGAACAACGGTGACAAGAGTCGGCAGCGTCAAAAACGCATAGCAGCGGCACGGCGCCATACACAGCCCTTCACGCACCAAAAACGAAACGTGCCTTAGCTTTCATCATGGTCATCGTCATCCTCATCTCCCCCGTCAAGACCCACGGCACGGCGCGTTGCAGACACGCTAAGGGGCCTCGGCTGCGTGCCAGAGGGCACACTCTCACAGGAAGGCGCAGCGCATCCGTCATCCGCAGCAAGCTCTCGATGTCGTGAACGCTCATTGCACTCCGTCAGGTATCGAGGTGTTTGCACTTCCGTCAACCTCGGCGGTAGCTGCAGCCGCATCGGAGGGAGCTGATCGTGTCGTCGTGCCTTTCCCAGCTGCCGATAGGACGGCTCATCGCTGTCTTGTATCCTCTTTGCAACCCTACCGCGCCAAAACTCAAGCAGCAGATAGAGTGCACTCCCGTACACGAGGCAGCTCCACAAGATGGCCTTCAGCCTGTGCAGCCGCATGACCCGCTCCGCATGAGCCACCTCCTCTCGCGTGAAGCCGGTCGATCTCGGGTCATAGTAGTTGGCGCTGTAGCGGCGATAAAAGTTCCGCGTGGATTCGTTGGCGTAGTGCTGGCCGGAACCGTAGTCCCACGTGCCGGTGTACGCGCCTCCGCGGCGCCCGCCGCTGTTGTAGCGCTCTTCGCGGATGTGCGTGCGCTTCGAGATCGACGCGGCAATCTTGGAAACGCCAGTGCCCGCGTCGGTGCAGGGGACCGCCACGCCAGCACCTAGGGCTGCTGTGCTAGAGCGGCTGCGCAGGGCATCGCAGGCGCCCTTCACCTGCCGGAGCGTTGCTGCATCGCCGCCGGTTTCAGGGAGGGAGGAGTGTGTCTGCTCCGCGAAGGTGACTTTGATCGCCGCTGCTGTTGTGTGGGTGTGACCCCCATCCAAGCCGATGGTGCGCAGGTTGGAGCACCGCAGCAAAGAGGAGGAGCGCATTGCATATCACGCTTCCATGCTTGTAGGCGAGTGGGTGCCGAGTCGGTGCGCTTGAGCAGCATCAGCGTGTTGCTTTTCTCATCGGCGGAGGTGTCGTGTAGGAGGAGAGCCAGCGGAGCGAGGTGGGGCGAAGGAGGGGTGGGGCCTTTTCGCGCTCAGCGCATCTCGGTCACCACACAGACATCAGCCGTGTCAGAGCACAGGACAGTCCATGAGGAGAGGGGGTGCCAAGAGTGGGGAGAGGAGCTTTGGTTCTCTTCCGCGTATGCACAAACACGCGCCCTGCCGAGAACAGGGGCGCACTGGACGCGCACTGGATGCCTCAGCTACGCACCTGAGCCCGTGTCCGTGGCGTGACGTGTGTGCTGCCACACAAAAGCGTGCGCAGAAAGCGGGGACGGGGCCGGTCGAGGGCACGTCATGCAGTTTTGTGCGCAGTTTGACTTTTATGCCTTCAAGAGACGCACACACCACACACACACACACACACACACCGGCACACTCACGTAGACGCACACTCGCAGACAGAGGGGCACCGCTTGCGCCTTGCCTTTCTTACCTGTAGGCGGAGAGACACCAGAACAGAGAGAAGCGAGATTATGACGATGGAACAGGCGAGCGAGGCGGAGCGGGATGCAAAGAGCATCAAAGAACCAAGTCACTTCTGCAGGGGGCTGGGCCTGTGTGCGCAGGGACGGACGGCACCCTGCGAGCAGCGGCCGCGAAGAGAGACGCCAGGCAATGGCAGAGGAAAGAGAACCTTCGAAGAAAGAGAAGGCTCCACGTCCCGCTGCGGGCGAGCGGGTAGGAGAGGGAGAGGGCAGAGCGTCAGTGTTCGATGGCGGAAGTCACCTCCCGCTCGCTCAGCATCGCTTGCTCTCTAGCGCCTTGGAACGGCGACAGCATACCTCCCGCCCTCGAACCACACAACCTTTAGAGTTGCGCATAGCTGCCCAGACCGTGTTCGAACGTCTCATGCGGAGAAGCCGAGCATGAGTTGCAGAATGGTGGCGAGTGCGCGTATGCGTCGGTGGTAGGGGCCAGCAACCACGCGCGTGCGCGCGAGGCAGACAGGCCCGCACGTAACAGATGGCAAAGATGCGGAGAGGGAGGTGGTGAAGGGAAGCCGGAAAAGCGAGGACCTGCAACCTGCTACTCTTCTGGGCAGCCCGTTTGAGTGAATCCACTACTGCCATCCGACTTCCTGCTGAGCCACCTCAAGCTGCACGGAGGTCTTCGCGGTAATCCTTGAGCACCTTGAGAAAGGCGCGCAGCCTCTCATGCTTGAGCAGCTGCTGCAGATGCGCGTGGTGCTCGCGGAGGCTAATCTGGAGCGCTACTGGGTCTGCGCCAAAGCAGTCTGCGAGGGACTCCTCGTATTCGGCTTCGTACACGGCCCGGGAAAGGGTTCGCTGCACGGCGCTGCGGCGCAGAAAGGGAATGGCGCCTTCGTCGAGGTGCTGCACTTTGAGGAGGAGATCGTCGTCGCTGTTGGAGAGTGCTCCGTCAAACCAAATCGTAAAGCAGTATCGTGTCTTGCGCATGTGGCTGTGCACAGGCCGCACTCGGTGTAGGATCATGTCCGACTGGAACAGTACAACGGTGCAGAACTTCGGTGGTACGGTGATGCAGGGGCCGAGAAACGGCATCATCTGCAGCTCCCCACCAATTTCCGGGGCCCAGTCCTCGGTGAGGTAGACCGCCACCGTGAGGCGGCGCTTGTTTGGCTTGCCAGGGTTGTCGTAATGCCACGGAAATGCACCGCCTTCGTTGGCCTGCAGCTTCAGCGTCACGGAGCGCGAGGCGAGGTCGGCTGTGTTGCACGGCTGCAGATCCTCGCAGCAGTTTAACCGGTCCCGCAGCACCTCCACCAGGTCCCCGAGCTGGCCCTCAAAGAAGGCATTGAAAAGTGGGAGTTGGTGTCGGACCGCCGCGTTGTGCAGGTCACACTCGTAGACGTACGGTTTTGTGAGCTTCACCGGCCCATCTGGTGTGAGGAGCTCGACTTGGTTCGGGGTCTTGCCGCCGTCGGCATCGTGGAAGACGTGTTGCACTTCGTGCAGGAGCTCTTTCGCCACCAACGCCGGGAACGGCTGCTCATCGAGGACGAGGTAGCCATCCAGGTCCAGCTGCTCACAGCGCTCTCGCGTCAACAGCCGCTTGATGGTGTCGGCAAGGTTGAACTTGAATTCTATAGCGATGCAGCGACGAACGAGGCACAGAACAGAGGCAGCGGGCACATGAGTTGGTGTGTCGACTGAGCAGCGCAGCCCCAGATGAGGGGCAAGAGCAGCACAGTGCACTGTGTCACGGCTGCGCAACAGCGCGTTTTGTGTACGAGTGCCACAAGCGGAAAAAAGCAGAGGATATGGAGGCGAGAGGAGGGGAGGGGCAGTGAGCCAGCATAAAATGAACGTTTGTGCACTTCGGGGAGTCGAATGCAGTCTGCCACGCTCCACAGCTTCCCTCTGCAGAGTTCGCTGTCAACGAAACCGTGCCCCATCACATACGCGAGGCACGCGAGAGCTTCGTGGCTCTCCACTCCTCGATGGCGCACATTGCCGCGGTGGTGAGGGCTTTGCGTGTGCCGTATCAGACAGACACGGCGAAAGAGTGAGCGAGCCACTCGTCGAGGATGAAACCGTACGTGGGCGATGATCATGGCCATCAAGTCAGCGTTCTTGTGTGCCTGGGGTAGGCGACCGCAACACGAATCTAATCAAGTCTCACAGGGAGTCAAAGTGCACACTGCAGAGCACACCACTCTCAACTCCACCGCCACCCTTCTTCAGGACGCAATGGGCGCAACACCCGCAGCGTTCTTGAGTGCTTCGGCGTTGCGGCGGTTGCGGGCAGAGACCTCTCTCAGGCGCCGCTCGCGCGCCAGCCACTCCAGCCCCGCCTCCACCATCTCCGCCACGGTGTAGACGCCGCCCACTACGGCGCACAAATTCACCACAAAATGGCTCATGGTGTCGTACTGCACGGCACAATCCATCGAAAAGGGCGATAGCTTGTAGGAGAAGTACAGTCCAGGTGCCCTGCCGTGGCCGTTGTACCGCAGCATCGAGTGGAAGGCGGTGTACTGGTAGCCAATGCGGCTGTCCTTGCCAGCGAGGTCCACCGTGGTTGGGATGAGCTGCAGGAAGAACTGAAAAAAATACGGCTCCTGCAGGGTGTGGGCGCCCTTGAAGCCAGACATCGGCTCCAGCGTTTGACGGCGGACCTGCGAAACGCCCCAGTCGTCGTACGCGTTGCCACCCGAGAAGTGGTGGATCTGAAAGTCGGGCCGGTACTTTCTGCTGTCCTCCACCCTGTAGTCGTTGAGGATGATGTTGAAGGAAGAGGGCCTGGCGGCGATGGGGGCAGTACCCGTGACGAGGCAGCCGTGCTCCGTCCCGGAAAGCACTTCGCCGGAAACGTAAGTCGCGGACGAATTCGAGGCGTAGGAGCCATACGGAATGTGATAGAGCGATATGTGCGTGTCTCGCTCTGTCGGCTTGTCGTGCGCAAACATAGAGACCGTCTCTGTGGCGATGCGGTGGCACGGCATGTAGGGCAGGCTGATGGAGAAGTGCAGCCTGTCCACCTTCCGCTGCATGCCGGGATCGAGAGTATTCTTGAAGGCGGACGGGGTGATGTGGCAGTTTCGGTGCCCGCTGATGTAGCCGTAGCACTCACCTATGAGGAGAATCACCAAGACTGTCGTCGTTACGATGCTGACGGCGGCCCCGTACGGGGTGGCAGGCGTCAGGAGGTTCTCGCTGTCCTGCACCACACGAAAGAGGTCGCATTTGTGGAGAAGACGCATCATTCGTGTAAGGCGGGGGCGGGGGCTGTAGAAGGGGTGGCGTGCGAGGAGGAAGGGACGGGCTGCTGAGTGATGCTGCCAGGCAAACACGGCGGTGCCAGCCAGCCGTTGATGCCTGCGGCAGCAGCTCAGTTGGAGAGTGGGAGGGAGGAGAGATGGCCGAGGGTGCCGGTCGTCACCAGATGAGGGCATCAAAGAAGACGTCTGCGCTGCAACAGAAAAGATAAGGGGCGCCATGAGTGCGTGACCGGGATGACAGGGAGAGACATGCCACTGTCCCACTTCTTTTTCATGGCAACGCAGTTTAGCACGCCTCTCTACGATACTCTGTTCGCCCACCTCCACCCTGCCACCTTCGCCCGGTCCGATCCGCACGATTCACCGCACAACGACCGAGACCGAGGGGCCGACGCATTCCTGCAGGAGGCGGAGAGCCCCCATGAAAGAAGGCAAGCAACGTCAAAGGGCTACCGTGACGTGAAGGGCTGGCTAGGACGGCTGCAGAGTCCCTCCTCCTATGTACTCCAACACATCATGGCCTTGCGCTGTGGTCATGCACGGGCAGACGGAAGGGCATCCGATGCTTGTCGCCGCCCCCCCTACCCCACCCTCTTTATCCTTCGCACGGGGCAGCATATTTCCCACGCTTCTCCAAACTTTTCAATGAACATCGAAACGGGAAATAAAAGCGAAGGAAGAAAAGGCGACGACTGCCCTAGGAGGATATGCGCAACGACGCACGCACACACACACACACATGCACAAACATCTCTATGCACAAAGGTCTCAAAACAAACAGCGGGAACCGCAGCGCCCACTCTTCTCCCGCTACTCTCTTACGAGAAGAGTCACACACAGACGCGGGCGCGTTTTGACGCGCACCACTTGCTCGCTGCACTCCTTCTGCCCTTACTCTGACAGAACGTGCAGAGGAGCCTCGTCCCCGACCGATGCTGTCGAGACGCCGGATGACAGCTGCTCTTGCAGGATACTCGGCGAGGAGGGGTACACGAGGGCCGGCAGAATCGCCGGTCGCTTCTGGACTTCACCGTCCCTCGGTGAGCACCCGTAAAACTGCTCATCTTTTTCCGCCTTGTCCAGCACCTGTCGCAGCTTTTCGTTCTCGCTCCGCAGCGCCGCAATGGTGGTGTCTTTCTCCATGAGCACCTCCTCCAGCTGCTGACCAAGGTCTAGCCTCAGCTGTGCAATGATTTGGAGCGTGAGACGCTGCTCCAGCGCCGCCACATCCACGGAGGTGAGGGAGGAGGGGTGGCGGGTGACGCCTTTCACATGTGGCAAAACCATCTCCACGAGTGCCCTCGATTTCGAATCTATGTCACTCACATTAGCTAGGAGGAGGTCGGAGGACTCGCAGATAGAGGGCGCGGCACGCGGCGGCGGCAAGTGTTCTTTCAGCGTTCGTTGCCTCGTCCGACGCAGTGACAGCGACTCCATAATGTAGGGCACTAAGGAACACATTTTCTGCTGCTTCGCAGAGGTAGAGGACCCCATCGAGTTACGCCCGACCTTGTGCGGGCGTGCCCTCTGTGCTATTCGCATGCGCGGCCTTGGCGACTCGGTCGCCGTGTCGCTGGTGAAGCTCTCATTGGTATCAAGGATGCCGATTTCGCTCTGCGGTTCGTGTGCCTTCTTGTAGGCGTACCGTCGCCTTCGCGCGCGGCGCGGCCTCGGCGGGGACGCTGCCTCATCTGGGGGCTTGGTGTTGAAGCTGCACTCCGCCACAGCTGAGGTTGAGGTGGGCTCGTTCGTGGCGGCAGCGGCAGCTGCTCTTGAGCGACTGCGAGCGACCGGCAGGTAGAGCCGTGGCGCGTTGCGCGCTTTGCTCGGCCCCAAAGAGGGGATGCTCAGCCCTTTGACGCGGAAGGCATACCGCAGCGTGTTGTTGGTGTGCTCGTGGTTCACGGAACTTGGCGACACCGCTGCGATCATGACCGTCTTGCTGTTGCCGGTGAAGCTGGCGCGGAGCACCTCCGTGAGCCGGGAGCCACGAAACGGAACGTGTTTCTTCTTCTCATCCAAGGCACGAATGCACTCCTTGAGCGCCAGTAGGGACTTGTTGATCTCTGCACCCTCGAGTCGCGTCAGGCGGTCATGTGCGGCCGTGTCGGCGGCCCGCTCGCTTCCGGCCAGGTCGACAAAGTTGACAGTGCCGGTGAAGTCGGGGTTCTTGCTGTCTGTGATGCGGAGGGACAGCACCGCGTGGGAGCGGCTGGAGTGCTCGTTCGCGGTTGTTGTGCCGCTGCGGCGCTGCTCCATGCCGGACTGCACGAGCCGCCACAGCTCCTCGACCGTTGCGACAGTGCACCAAGTGACGCCACAGATGTTCACGCGGCGGTGGGCATCCTCGCGGAGGACAATGGGGTGCCGGTGGTTGAGCAGGTCGTAAAGCGAGTTGCAGTAGATTTCGAAGAAGGAGACGCAGAGCTGCTGCCCTGGCCGTAGCCGTTCAAAGAGGTCCCCCGCAGCCTGCAGGTACAAGCCCTTCTCCGCCTCCGTTCCTATCATGGTGTACGTCTTGCCGCTCCCTGTCTGCCCGTACGCGAAGCAGGAGGCACTGCCACCGGAAAGGCTGACAGTGAGAAGATCCCTTACGGAGTGGACGTAGACGTCCTCGTTCGAGGCCTCTGCCCCGAAGGCGCTGTCAAAGACGTAGTCGCTGCTCTCCTCGTAGCTGGTCAGGTCTACACGCTGCTTCGTGACGGCGAGGCGCACGTGTGCCCTGTCCACCTGCACACAGTCCACACCGGGCTCACCAGGTGCTAAAGGGCGCTTGCGCACAACCACCGTGATGCGGCCGTCTCTGCCTTTGCAGCGACTATTTACTACTGATGATACCCCCACCGCGGACGCCGCACTCGGGGATCGTGCCCTCGTCTCGGTAGTGACCCGGTCTGCTTGCTTGAGAGGCAAGGGGCTGGCAGAGGGAGCGCTGACCGGGATATTCGCTGTCGTTCTCGGGGCCGGCGAGGGCTGCTCAGGCGGTGACGAGGCGAGGTCCTCCTCCCCCGCGATGCGCGGTGCTGCGAGGAGCAGCACGCTCTCCTGAAGAGACGTTTGCCTTTCCGACGGTGGCGCCGGGTTGGAGGGGTTCGAGGGGGATCTGCGGCCTGTGGCTCCACCAGGCGCTCTGGCGCACGACACACTTTGGCGGAGCTGTGCGGTTGAAGCTTGCTGGGGCGGGCTCGCGGACCTCCTGTAGGGGCGAGATATCGGTGGCAACACTGACAGCCTCGTGAGCTCTCTGTTGGTGCTGTTGTACAGCGCGGTAGATGGTGTGACGGGATGGCGACGCTCATGACGCAGAACGACGCGCGAGACTCCAGGGGCCGACGCTTGGCGCGGCTCGTTGCGACGGTGGAGGGTGACTGCTGCAAGAGGTGTGCCGGCTACCACGCCACCACCACCACCCATGCCAGAAAACTGGAGAGAGAGAGAGTCGAGTTCGCGGTTGAGGGTCGAAACGGACGGGATTGCAGAGCTGTTGAGAAAATGCCGGCGCGCCGCCGTCGAGTCTTTACGCGAACGGGTCCCGGCAGCATCGACGCTAGTGCCGAGGGGAAACGGCACCTGAGCGAGGATGTGCGGTGCCCCTTTGTCATTCAGCGCCGCGAGACGTGGCAAGGGAGGCGACGTGGAATGGGTGCGATGCTCCACGCCGTGAAAAAAGCGACGCAGCTGCTGGGCCCCTGCCTCAACTTTGGATGCCCATGAACCCCCCTCTCTGTCGGCGTCCTTCGGCGTCTGCATCTGTGGATCACTGCGCCTGCTGTGTATCTAAATAACAAGAAGCATCAAGTGGCCGGCTCGCAGACCGACAGAGCTCCGAGACGGCGCGAAGTGTTGACGAAAGCTGGGGGGAGGCGGGAAGAAGATGGGCAAAGAACCCAGGGAGAGAGAGGAGGAGAGAGGATACCGTCTTCGGCTGAGTCACCTGCATCATACGCACCGAGTGGAAAAAACGCGTTGTCGGCTCAAGGGGGCGAGTCCCCTCCTGCCCTACCCTTTCAGCTTCCAGACACCGAGAAGAACGCTTTTCCGTACCGGGGCGAGGAGTGGTGCAGCGGGGTGCAACAGTCCACGCAACACCCCATCAATGGGAGCACGGTTCTCACTCGCGGAGTACCGCTCGAGAAGCCCTGCAAAAAAAAAACGAAGCGATAAACGAAAGTGTGCATAGAAAAGCAATGATACAGACGGCGCCGCTCGCCTTCCCCGGGCCCTTCCTCCCTCTGTTCGCTCCCCCTCCGGAGAGCGGAAGAGGGGCACCGCCAGCGTGCCCGTAGAGGCGCCAAGGCGAAGGGGCGGGGGGGGGAGACGGCAGCACAGGCGCAGAGAGACACATGAACACTGAATGAGACGAAACACCACGTCAACAAAGCACATCCTCTTGCGCGGCCGCTCGCGTGCCACCTGCGACCGGTTTTCTCCTTCCTTATCCCGTCACCAATTGCAGAGGCGCCGCAACTCATCAATGGTGGTGTTTATGGCGTCACACATCATGCCGCCGAGGCTGCAGGGGATAAACTGCATGGAAGCGGTGCGCAGATACCAGGTGGAGAAAAGGGTCTGCATCGTCTGCACCGAGAGCATGCGCCGCGCCATGACCCTTGCGGTGACGTTCAGGTTGAACTTGGAGAGGATAACTGGAGGACCAGAGAAGACGATGCTGCGCACGTTATCCTGGGCCCGCAGGCCAATCACCGCCGCCCTGCTGCCAACGGGACCGTGCCCGACGACGAGAACATTTTCGCGATCGCCGCGAAGCTTCGTCAGCAACGCGCACACAGCCGATGTCGTTTTGTCGATGGACGCCTCCCACTGCGACGGCACTATCCCGTGCACAAATGCCAGGTAAGGCAACACCCGATCAATGTACGACACGGGCATGAGGAACGAGAAGAAGGATAAGGCGTACGTGTCGATCCACATGGTCATGGACTCTATCAGAAGTATGAGGTCGCTGCCGGGACGCGTTGTCACAATGGTGGTGTTGACAGTGGCCGTCTCTTCACGGAACACGTCAAAGCCCATGGCCCTGAAGTCGACCGTCTCTAAAATGGGCACGCGCTTGAAAGATGGGAACCAGTGAGCGAGATCGGCGTTCTGCCCCGCCACATCTTTGTTGAGCCCCAGCTTTGCAAAGAGCGCTATGCCGATCACGTCGACTGTCGGGCTGAACTGCGTTAGGCACAGGGGCGGCATTGCATACAAGGTGCTCTCATGTGCACTTACGGAGCTCCACCCGCTCATGCTACTCGCGCACGTCTGGGACGCCGCCAGATTTGCGAGCATCACCTGCCCTGCGGCGGCGGACGTGCGGAAGCGATTTGCGTAGTTGGGCAAGAGAACGTCGCTGACGGATCCCTCGTAAACGTCGTTGGCGCCAGCGCGACCCATAATACAGCAGGCGAGCAGCACCAGTGTGAAGCACGCGGCTATGGTGAAGACGCCGTATTTATTCGATGCCTCGTTGGTGCGCACGATACACAGCAGCAGGTGCACCGCCAGCGCCAGCACAAAGAGGCCAAAGCGGTAGTTCGAAGCCATCAGGACCACCACACAGCTGAGTAGGTGGAGCAGTAGCAGCAGCCAGGAGATGCGGAAGAGCCACCGGCGCACCGCACCCTTCCACCGCCCGTACACGCTCACTAGCCCGGTGATGACGAAGAATAGCATGACGAAGAGAGAGGCCAGCAGCGAGCTTCCCCAGTGGCCAGTCCAGCCGTTCTGCGACATGGTGAAGAGGGTGCTCATCCAGAAGACGGACGCGTAGAAGACGCCGCAGATGGTGATGTCGGACGAGGAACTCACGTTGCGGGCAATCGTAAAGATGGTGCAGAGCAGCAGCAGCACCGACTGCGCCACGATGGCGGCGCACAAAAAGAAGAAGCCGCCGCCGGTGACGAAAGCGACGCCCATGGCCACCGACAGCACCGCCACCATTGTGAGCAGCATCACCTCCGCCGGCGGGAAGCGCTGCTCCATTTGCTCGTCATCCATCTCTACCTCCATGAAGAGGTACAGCGTCGTTTCGGCGTGGTTCTGCCGGCTGCCGTGCGCGTACGAGCGCGTGCTCAGCCTCCGCAGGCCAAAGGCAAATAAGACATGGTAGAGGAAGATGACGCACACGGCGACAATCCAGCCGTATGCCAGGCTGTACTGCAGTCCCGTCAAGACGTCATAGCGGACGGCCATGATGCAGAAGAGAAGAAAAAAGGCGACGGTGCAGCACACATAGATGACCAGCTGAAAGGCAAGCGCCTTGGCGCCAAAGGCCCTGAGCGCCTGCACGACACGCCCCTGAAAGGTGCTGCGCGTCACGTCGAAGCCGCGGGAGCACAAGATGACAAATTGGGATGCCACGACGATAAAGGCGGTGCCGTAGAGAAACACGTAGTAGGGAGACACAAGAATGGCAAAGAAAATGTTGATTAGCGTGACGACACCGAGCAACGCGATGAAGCAGGTGCCAAGGAGGAAAAAGAAGGAGGTGACCATGAGGCACAGCCACAGAAACCCTTTTGCCACCAGAAGCACCGACGACGGCAGCCCCGCCAGTAGCTTGTCGCCGTGGATGAGACTGCTTTCCAGCAGAAGGGTGCGCCGCTCCTGCAGCTCCCACTGCACAATCTGCAGCCACTGACGCTCGTGCATCTCCGTGAGGCTGATGCGGAAGAAAGATTCGATGGCGGTGAACTGGTTGACATAGTCAGTGAAGAGGTTGCGCAACGGCGAGCGCGACATGATGAGGCTGGTCCGCGGCATCAGCCCTGGCGACTGGAGGCCATCCATCTCTATACTGTCGGTCCCGCATGTGATGAGATTGGCGTCGTCTTCAACGTCGAGCGCGTAGTAGGCCGGTGAGCGAGGGGTGACGCATTGCGCCGTCGCGGTGCCGTTCGTTCCGGACGGCGAGTACCTGCCTGACTCATGCGGTGCGATGAGAAGCGGATCGCGCAGGGAGAGCGATGGCTCGATGATGCTGCGCTTCAGGGCATCTATGCGGGATACCTCCTCGATGTAGCCGGCGCTGCGGAGGTTGCTCAGCTCCCACTCCTTCACCCCCTCACCCCGCAGAATGGCCGCCTTGAGCTGCTCAAAGTAGTTGCTGATGGTGGTGGCAAAGCGGTCGTAGTTGTCCTGCTGATTGCAGTCATTCTTGCCGCCCAGCTCGACCGGCAGCACTTCCGCATCGAAGAGCTCCAGCAGCTTTCCGTGGTGGATGTCGCTGTCGGAGATGATGATGATGCGATCTGACACGATGGCCGGAAGCCGCGAGAAGATCGGCTTTGCCATGGCGGAGAGCATGCGGCCCATCTTGCAGATGTAGATCTTGCCCACGCATCCGGGGTAGAACTTGGCGATGCGAAGCGCAATGTCGGCCTGAAGGGTCATGTCAAGGTTGCCAATCATGCTGGCCTTGTCCTGGTTGATGAGCATGGTGATCTGGCACCGCTTGGTCTCCGGTCGAAGCCGCGTGCCGTAACTAACAAACATGTCGAAGTTCATTCGGCTCTCCTCCCGGCGAGCCGCCACTGGCTTGTCGCGCGCTGTGCACACGTAGAAGGTGACACGGCCCGCCTTGTCGTTGCCGATCATCTGAATGATGCCTTTGCGCATATTCTCCATCATCCAATCTGTGACGTTGTAGGTCGCCAGCTGCTCACGCTCGAAATCAGCGCGGCGCCGCAGTTTAGCGACGGTCTCATCGATGTTGAAGTTCTTGTTCTCCAGAAAGCCGAAGATCCAGCAGTCAAAATAGTTGTGGTGAATTCCCATGCGCTTCTTCACCTCATCCACCTCCGCCTGATGGCCGTAGGCGTCGCTGCCTATGTCGAGCAGCACTGGCGCATTTGACATGGCGTGCAAAGCGAGAGGGAGAGAGCAGCGTAAAAGCAGACAAAGTCACCAACGACAGCACCCAGGTAAACCTTGTGAAGCGCGCCCTCTGGGGGCGAAGCACCGGAGGCGGAAGAGAGGAGGGAAGCCCACCGCGACAGTGCGGCAGCTGAATATTCGGGGAAGATGGACAATAGGAGAGAGAAGCAGCAGAGAAACCCTCAGGCAAGGTGGGCGGTAGTAGCACGAGGAGGGGGGAGGGGTACAGAGGACAAGAAAGAATGAGGAGGGGAAGACGGGTGATGGCGAAAAGGAAAAGGGCGCGAACAGAGCAGAAAAAAGGATCCGCGCAGACGCCTTTGGTTCGTCTGTGCTCGACGAGGTCGCACCGCGGACGCTGAGGTGGGCTGTGCCCGTGCTGTGGAGCTACTGCCCAGAAGCGAGACAAAGAAAGGCAAGAACGACAGGCAACGAGACGGCGCACGTGTGTTCAGCCAGCCGCTCTGTCTCCGTGTGCCGTCTTCGAGAATGAGAATATCGTTAAGGGGGGGGGTGCGACGTGGGGGGGAGGTGAAGGGGAAGGGCGAGGGGAGAATGCGGAGGCGCAGACGAAACGGCTTCTTGGCCACCTTGACGTATCGAGTGTCTTACACGGCCACGCTGGACTTCTTTTTCCTTTCGTCTTGACCTCCGTTGAGGGCAGTTGATTAGATGTATGCGGAGCAGAAGGGACAAGGGGAGATGATAATGGTGGCAGTAATGCATGTGCTAGGGACCGAGATGTAACGCATAGAGGAGCGGGGTGGCGCCTTCTCTCTTGACCCGTCACACGTGTGCGCGAGCGCCGTTGTCTGTTTCTTTATTCACCGTGAGCACACGCATCACCTGCGCAGCTGAGGAGGGGGGGGGCAATAGAGGCAAGGACGGAGAGGCAAAACAATACACGGTGAGATGGGGTAACGCAGGGAGGCAGGGAGGGAACGGGAAGAGTTGAGGCGGAAGCTTGAGGCGGAAAGAGGAAGGCGAGATGTGCCTATCCGGCGCTTGGTGCGCCTGATGAGCGGCAGATAGCGCACGCTGAGGATAAAATCAACTGAGAACCCCTGTTCTCCGTGCGGCAGCGATGACGCCCGATTCTGCCCTCCGTTTCTTGTTCATCTTGTTCATTTTCGGCAGTGACACAGTGTCCCGCTTACGCGAATGGGGGTCTGGGATGCAGTGACAACACAAGGCGCACATGCGCTATCCTAAGGGGAGGCACCCGCACAAAGACCCATGCGCGGAGAAAGGCGACGAACAAAAGGCAGAGAGAGAAGTACGCGCGCGTGCATATCGATGACGCAGATACGCACACACCGAGGCACAGAGAAAAGAATAAGTGAAAGAGTACAGAGACACCCGCGTGCGCAGTGGCCCCGTTTCTGTCTCTCACGCACACCTTGGTGCACGGGACTTTCCCTCTCCACAGGTCCAATGCAGTCGAGAGAGAGCGGCGAGGTGACAAGTGGCAGGCAGAAAACACGCACACACGCACACAGCAAAAAAAAAATAAGGCGAGCGCACCAAAGCGCTCATGTGGAGGCAACGTGTCTGCGGCCCTCCTCATCACCGCAGGCCTCCAGCAACGCCATCGAGAAGAACTGCGGTCGCATGCAGTAGAGAGCAGAGCCGCCGCATAGCACAGGCTGGCTCACCGTCGTGTCCTGACCGCCGATGTAGTTCAGAGCACCGTGGTGAGCGCCGATGGAGAGGACGTAGCTGTGGTAGTCGTCGAAAGATACTCCGAGCTTTCGGGAGCAATGCAGAAGTCCGGGAGAGCCAAACACGATAGCCTGTGTCTTCGACTGCGCCGCTGCCGCCGACAGGAAGCCGCCCACCACCCCGCCGCCGGTGAGGATGAGGTTGGTCTTAAGTTGACTCTTCTGGAGGTACACGTAATCCCTGAGTTCGTCGATGAGGCGCCCTGCTGCGAACGGGATCAGCCGGGTAGCGAAGGACGTGACATGCACCATGACATCGATCCAATCATGCGGCATGAAGATGGAGAGCGGGGACAAGGCGATAGCGTCGACCCAGCCAACCATGGCCACAATGGACGACATGGCGTAGCGGTTGTTCAGCACCAAGACGGTTGTGTTTGCTGCGGCTGGCAGCACGAATTCGTGCATCTCCCACGAGATGCCGTCCGTCTCGAACTCGCTCACGACACCGCTGTAGGTGACGCCGCGAGTGCCGAACCAGTTGTTAAAGTCGACCGCCCGCGCCGCGGTGGTGCGGGTGCTGACGACCTCGTTCAGCAGGGCGACGTCAACCACGCGGAAGGAGCCGTCCTGGCCCAGCTGCAGCGTGCAGACAGGATAGCGGTGGTAGAGCTCCAGCTGCGACAGCGTCATGGCGTTGGGTGGGTCGGAGGGAACGCTATGCGCTTTCGTGGTCATCAGCGTCGTGCCGTACCACCCAAGCAGCACGCACGACACGCCGAGCAGCATCACCGCTGCGGCGAGGAAGAAAGAGGCGTGGATGCTGGTGAGCGTGCGAGGGGCAAAGACGATGTTCAGCACGTTGTGGATCATGATAACGAGACAGAAGAGACCCATCCGCCAGTCCACCAGAGGAAACACCGTAATCCAGCAGCCAAAGATGTAGGCCACGACGATAATGTAGGAGACGCGCAGCAGCCGGCTTCGGCCCGGGCGGCGCAGGCACGATATCGCCAGCAGAACAAAGGCGCCGTTCAGCACCAACGCGACAACCACCGAGACGCCGTAGCGGCGGTTGTGGTTATGGAGGCCTATGGCAAGCGTCAAGTAGCACCAGACGAGCGTCAGCATCCACAGTGTAAAGCGCAGTAGTGACCCGCTCAGCGAGTTCGACAGGGCGTCGGAGTAGTAGTGCACCATGTACGCCGCCACGAGGGTCGCGACAAAGGTTGCGACGTAGAGGGAGATGATGCGGCTAATCAGGAAACTGATCCCCAGCAGCACGCTGATGAGCAGCGGGATGCCGCAGATGACGTAGGAGGAGGTCCGCAGCATGGAGCGCGTGTCCAGCTCCCGCAGCTGCTCCTTGGGGGCGTTGCCGAGGTTGAGGGCAAGGAAAAAAGGCAGCGCGGCAAGCCGATTATCCGCGTCGCGCGTCGTCGGGGAGGCAAAGATGCCGGTAAAGAAAAAGACATGCGTGAAGACGATCACAAAAAGCGCGCTAATCCAGCCAGTCGCGAAGGATACTTCGAGACCGCGCAGCGGGTTGCTCCTCAGTGCGTGCACGCAGAAGATAATGAACTGGATGGTGACGAGCACAAAGAATAGTACTACCTCCGCCATGGTGCCCCAGTAGCTGCCGAGGCGCTCGAAGAGGGGGATGACGTTGCGGTTATACACCGCCAGGATACAGTCCGCCGCACGTGTGCAGAGGGAGGCGCCTTGGATGGCCACCATGAGCAGCACCGCCCCTAATGAGAACACGTAGCTGGGCTTGGCGAAGAAGCCAAGAAAGAGGGTGATGATGATGTCAGCGCAGAAGACGGCGCAGAAGACAAGGGCGGCGGCGAAGTATATCATGTTCATCAGCGTGATGGCCACCAGGAGGATGCGGTAGAAGGCGCGCAGAGGGTAAGGAACACCAACGTACCACTTCCGGTCCGAAACATCCAAGCCGCGAATCCCGAGCTCGGTGGTCGTCCTGAGACCGGAGACGAAGCTGTCCAGGATCTTGTAGCGCTCGCCGCACTCGCTGTTTTCGACGGCTGTGCGCCAGCGCAGCAGTTCCTCGAGGAAGAAGAGTGCAAGGCTCTCTGGAAGCGGTGCCACCACCTCGGCCCACGAAATCGTCTCCTGGGCGCCCGCCTCTCCTTTGTCAACGCCATCGAACGCCGGCGACGGCAGGGACGACCCCTCCGTGCGGCACGTCCTGAGGGACTTCAGCTCCGGATCATAGCTCTCGTTCGCGCCGGCCATGCACTGCAATGAGGTCCGCGGACCTCTCGTCGGATGCGGCTGAAGAGCGTCTCCTGGAGCGGGGTAGACAGACGGCTGGCGTGATGGCGTCTGCGCGGAGAAGGAGCAGACGGACTGCGCGAGGGTGTCGGCCTGTGGTGTCGTTGTTGCGGCACCGTGGACGTCGTACCTCTCGTGCGCCGTCCCAGGGGCGATGCCGATGCTCTCTAGCTCGTAGTCCTTGACCGTCATTCCACGTTCATTGACGGCCCGCTTCAGCTCCGCGTAGTACTTCTCCACACGATCCGCGTACGCGTCCCAGAGTCTCTCACTGTCACACTTGTTCTTGCCACCCAGCTCGACCGGCAGCACTTCCGCATCGAAGAGGTCCAACAGTACGCCTTGCTTGATGTCGTCGTCGTCGATAATCTGAATTCGATCGGCCACGATGGCTGGCAGGCGTTTGAAGATCGGCTTTGCCATGGCGGCGAGGGTGCGACTCATCTTGCAGATGTAGATCTTGTCCACGCATCCGGGGTAGAACTTGGCGATGCGAAGGGCGATGTCGGCCTGAAAGGTCATGTCGACATTCTTGAAGAGGCTAGCGCCGTCCTGATTGATGAGCATCACCATCTGGCAGCGCTTGTTCTCCTTGCGTAGGCGGGTGCCGTAGCTTACGAACATGTCGAAGGAGCGGCGCTGCTCGTCGCGGTGCTTGGACTGCGGGTAGTCACGCTTTGTGTTGATGAGAAAGGTGACACGTCCCGCCTTGTCGTTTCCGATTTCTCCGATAATGCCTTTGCGCAGTGACTCCCGCATGTAGTCCGTCAGCTCGTACGAGGCGAGCTCATTCACCTCCATCGCGAAGCGCCGATGCAGCTTTGCGACAGTTGCACCGACATCAAACTTCTTGTTCTCGAGGAAGCCGTATATCCAGGCATCGAAATAGCCGTGCTGAACATCTAGCTGCCGCTTCACCTCATCGATCTCGCCGCGGTGGGAGATGGCGACGGTGCCCAAGTCGCTGAGAGACGTGTACGTGGACTTCATGAGTTCACGAAGGGTGGCACCATGGGTGGAGACGATGGGCGGGGAAAACGGCGGCCGTGGCCGGATGAGCGGGGCCGGCACCGTAAAGAAAGAGACGGCGGGACAACTTCTACGCTTCCAACAACCCTGCTCTGCTTTGCCCCCCTCCCCCCCAGAGCGATGACAGTACAGAATGAGGCTGCTGCGGTGACTTGGCAAAAGTCTATGGCGCAGGCAGTGCGTTAGCTGAGAGAGAGAGAGAGGAGGGGGAGTAGAAAGGAGGCCTGAGGATTCTTGTAACAGGGATAACGAGGGGGTTGCGGAGAGCACCGTGTGATGCCGCGTGAGCACTGCATCACGCGCAAGCCCTTGTGTCGACCAAGTGTCTGACCAGAGAGATGGCAGCTCGTCCGTTAGAGGTCTACAGAGTGCGTTACGTGCGCGAAGGGTGGGGGTGGAGAGTGGGAGGGGCATGCATATGAATAAAAGACAAGAGTGCAGACCCCCCCCGGCCCCCCCCCTGCTGAGCGCGCACTGCTTTCTCCACCATGTGTCTTGCCAGTCTCCCCAGCGGATACACGCGTGCGGGGCGCGTACGCCCGCTGCGAGTCGAACGGTGACGAAAACTTCCACAAATCCAAAATGACAGACGATACAACAGCAGGCGTATTAGGTTTACCGGCGGCATCCTCCCCACCCTCTCTAAACCCCCAGACCACCAGAGAATGGGGCGTGGCATGGCGCCGTGTTGGAGGGGAGGATGCCGCCGCTTTGACACAGGTAAAAGACAAGATGGACAACAGGCAGATGTGAGCTGCGCAGAAGGAGGAGGAGAGAAAAGGGAGGATGGGGGGGGGGAGACGCGCATCACATGGCGAGCGCGAAAAGATAGGGCGAGGGTAGGTGGAAGAGAGAAACAGCAAACAATGAGGTGACAGAGAAGGCCGAAGCAGAATAGGATGAGGTGCATGCCAACACATCAAGGGGCATGTGCCACGACACATATTCCGGCCCTTCGCTATCGCATCCTACGTCATCCTCCCCATCCGGCATGACGCCTTGCTGTCGTCTTTCCCCCATCGTTTTCCGTCTCCCTTCGCGGTCTGTTTCCCTCCTCTGGTGTGGACTTCCTGCCGCTGTCGTCCTCGCCTTCCACGTTTCGAGTTGGATGCTCAGATGACGCGGGAACATCTCACGTTTATTCTTCGCGTCTGCATGTGCGCTCTGGCGAAGAGCAGGAGAGGCAACATCACTCCGAAGAGACGCAGGGCACCACTGCCAGCCAGTCTCTGGTCTGAGGGCGGATGGTCAACCGTGTACTCCCCCATCCTAGCAGGACCACACATGCCCTGACGCGCCAGCAACAACACACACACACACACACACACACACATGCACCGCAAAGGAAGAGGAGGTTGGTGTCGTGCCGAGAGCACATCAACGACATCACGACCCAAGACGCGAAGAGAGAAGAAAGCGAGGAGGGGTGAGGGCAGCGGGATGAAAGAGGGAGGCGGAGAATTCTATTCGATAAGGAATCAGGTCGGGCACATGCGCCTAGAAAAGTGGAGATGGAGAGGGAGATAAGATACTCCCTCCATCTACACGCACATCAATATTAAATATATATATATATACACACAGATACACGCGTGATGGAGACGCGTACAGGCAATGGAACAAAAAGAAAAGGGAAAGCGCGTGACACACCGCGGCAAGGCGCGCCTTGCATCTTCCCCTCCTGGAGAGGCACGACAGCGAGGAAAAGAAAAAAGGAGAGGGGAGGAGGGAGCTGCAGAACCAACGGTTCTCGTTGCATCTTGTTCACGCTTGCTTCCGCTGATGAAAGCTGCCGTGCGATACCGCGAGCGACTTTACCAACGAAAAAAAAATGCACGATGAACGGCTTTGTTGCCCTTCTTCGTGCCGCACACTTCTCCACAGCAAAACAGAGCCCGATGCGCACCTCGTGCGTGCCCTCTCACCCTCACCCTTTCGCCTGTCCCGAGTGCCCAGTCAGAGCCTCGGTGGAGAACGAGCAGAGGCAGGGGTGAGCGCTGTGTGCCAGGGAGACGGAGCTGCAGCTGCGTGGAGGCGCATGAAAACGAGAAGCAAAGCGTGCCAGGAAGGATCTGGAGAGTGCGCACGGCGACAGGAACATGGATGGAGAAGAGGCCTTGCTTGATATATCTATCTGTGATCGCCCCTGTACGGCTGTCACTGGTGCCGTTTCTACGCTGGCGATGTGCGTGGATGTGCCTCTTCGTGCATGCGGAGGCCCTTTCTACAAAGCGATTGATTCAGTAACGGTGCCCCTTTTTTAGCAAGCATATTGTGCCGCGCTGCTCGACGCGGACGCGCACGCGACACGCCTACCACGAAGAGACGACAGCGCCGTGGATGGCGGCGCTAGTGCCCCAGACGACGGCAACCACCCCCGTCAGCAGCAGTGCGTAGGTGCCGAGGAAGTGGCCCCAACCGACGCGGGCGGTCGAGAAGCCACCCGAGTACATCATGAACAGCGAGGGGAAGATGAAGCCGACAAAGCCACCGCAGAAGCCACCCAGAAGACCAAAGACAACGGTGATGCGCGGGATGAAGAGGCCGGCGACGAGAGCCGCAGCAGCTTGCAGGGAGCACAATATGGCGTTCTTCCACCATGGCACTTGGGATACTTCGGTGCCAATCATGTAGTACACGCAGTCGCGGCACGGGATCAGGTGCAGAGCGAAGCCTACGCAAATTTTGAGCATCATGCCAATGTACGAGACGGCCATAAGATGGTCCTTCAGGGGGTTGTACATGGCCAGGATGGAGTCACTCACCTCAGGACCAAAGTCGAGGTAGCCGAAGAGACCTGTCAGGAAGTACAGATTCGCGCAGAGCGACATGCCGAGCAGCGCCGACAAGAAGACCCGGTGTACAGAAAACTTGTACATCTCACGAGAGATCTCCGGCGCGTTCACCTGCGCAATGAAGGCAAACATGAGGCCCGACAAGCCGTTGATAGCCGTGTTGCCGGTTTGGAAAGTCACCAGGTCGTCTCGCATGCCACGTGCATGCAGGCTCCGAGAAGAGTGAATGACGCAGGTGACGGTGAAGAAGACGACGAAGAGGATGGCCACTGTGGAGACGATGCGCAGCGAGTTAATTTCCTTCGGCAGGCACATCGGCAGGATCACGGCCACCCACAGCATGACG
>NC_018334.1:93107-146772 GCF_000234665.1 Leishmania mexicana MHOM/GT/2001/U1103
GTCCGCGTCGAACGGTCCCACCACTACCTCATCCGCCAAGTGCTCCTCGCTGTAGCCATCGTTCAGGATGTGCAGCCCGTCCTCGCCGTACTCCGGCGGGTCCTCTGGCATGCTGTCGGGAATGGAGCGGCCCTGCCCGCTCTGGGAATATGGCCCATGGCTGATGTTGTGGTTTCTGTTGACGGACATGTCTCACGTGGCGCTCACTTGTCGAGGTATGCAGAGGGGAGTAGGGGGGTTGGAGCAGTGGATGATCTTGGGTGCTCCTTGTGACACTACCGTTGCCGTGGCGCTGTTTTCTTAGGCCTCTTACTTAGCTAACACACAAGCGTAGCACACCATGGCACGAGTGGAAGTCGTATGCGATGGAGGAGTGGTGACGGGATACACACCGGCCAAACAACGCCGGGTTGCATTTATGGGCGTATGAGCGGAGGGGGAAGGGTGCAGAGCGAAGTCGGAAAGTGGGTGCGCGACAGAGAGAGGGGAAGCACTGGTAAACAAGGCGTCGAACACTGCCAAAGCGGGAACGGACTGCCTGATCTGAGGGGAGGGGGCGTGCAGCTGTGAAGCGGAGGAGGTTCATCACAGGCACCTTCTCAATAGAGGCGCGCACCAGACGTTCAGCTCCTCCGCGAAGAGCAAAGCACAGCGTCAGGTCTACTGCATGTGACCAAGCGGAGCAACGGCAGAAGCGCTCATGCGCGGCGCACCTGCTACGTGCTTCCTTGTTGTGATTTCGTATATTACACATACGCCTTTTCTCTACTAGAGATGCTCGTGGGAAACCTGCACAAGGAGAGAAAGGGAGTCGAAACAAGTCATGGGCGGACGAATTCTTTTTTGTTCTGGTTCCTCACACGCTGTGCATCACAGCAGCCGTGACATCACGGTCTGGTGAGCGGGCTAATGCCAATGCGCCATTATCCGCCGTCAAACGCTGTGAGGCTACTGCAGGCCGTGCTTGTCGATGATTGCGCCCATCATCGACACTTGCACGAAAAAAAAATAAAGGTGCCCACCCCGCCCTGCGCGATTGGGAAAAGGTGCTGATCTCAGTGACGCACCCACAGCCTAAAACGCGCATGCTAATCGAGGAGTCAGCGGAGGAGGAGAAGAAGAGCAGCCAATGGCCAGTCGTCGGCACACAGACTCTCCCGCTCTTGCATGCGCGCCGTCAACTGAAGATCCGCGACACGTGAAGAAAGGAACCGATATGAGCGGGTAAACTTAGGTAAGAGAAAGAAGGGGGCAAGTGGAAACACACCGTCGTCACGAATCATCTGCTCTTCCGTGTCCTGCGCCCGCCTCCGTATGCGACTTGGTGAATGGATGTCAGTGGGTCGTAGAGACCATGGCAGACCTTCATCCGAGGAGTTAACGAGTCACTGCGGAAACAGCGAGCAGAACAAATAAAAACACCAAAAAAAAAGAAGTCAAGGCAGGTGGGAAGGGAGGCCCCGCGTGGTTGTGCGCCGGATGGGAGCACGAGGAGAGTGCCGTATCTGATTCGAAAGCGAAGCGAGGCAGAACGCGGGTGGAGAGGATGCCGCGGCGACACGAGTTAAACGGGAGAGGAGGCGGAGGAGATGTGAAGGCATCGTCAGTTGTGCTTAGACATTTGCCACCACGTCCTCTCTCTCGGTTCATGAGGCGCCTTGTCTCCCGCCCGTCACATGCGGTCGCCAAATCGCATCCTTCCCCGCCCCACGCGGTAAACCATGGGCGCCTCGGTAAAAAGAAAAGCAGCAGCCGGGCTCATCCACCAATCTCCCGCCATTCCAGTCACCTTTGTGTAAGTCGCCACGCGACCATTCGTTTGTGTTTTGCTTCTGCACGGTCACTGCCATCGAGTTCTCTGCCTCTCTCCACCATCGCGCTATCCATCTGCGCGGTGACCCGGTCCACGGACACACGCTGCGGACGGGGCAAGAGAGGAGGAGTCGATGCATCATGTAGGTGCGACAACGAGGTGAGCCAGGCGTAGGTGGTGGGAAGATGGAGAGAGATGGGGACGCCGGAAAACATAGTTGCACAGAGCGCAAGAACCGGGTGTGTTGTGAGGAACGACGGTGCGCCCTCCTCCATCTCCTCCGTGTAGGTCAGACGTACACGCCCACACACGCACATACAGAGAGAGAAGTGGTAAGCACACTCAATGCACAAGAAGAGAGGAAAGACTGGCACTCACGTATGGATGGCGCACACCAAAAATGGTGACCACCGAAGCAGCCAGGCGAAAGAAGCGAAACTGAAAAGGTACGCAGGGGGAGGGGAGGGGTGGGGAACAACGATGCCATCAAGAGAGAAGGCAGACAGAAGGAAGAGGGGGAAAGAGAGGCACACCAGCAGCACTTGCACGGCAAGGAGAGAGGGCCAGAATTGCCCGACATCCGCCCGCGCATGGAGCTGCAGTGGTTTGAGGGGAGGAGCAAGAGGGAGGGGAGACAGGGCTGTAGGTCAGGTAACCCAAAGATAAACAGAAAACGGCGAAGCACAGAGCACGCATTAATTATGACACCAAATACAAACACGTGACACAATTAGTGTCTTTTGATAAGACAATTGTGGGGTGGATGGGGGGGGAGAAGGGCGTGGCGGTCGAAGTCGCACGACAGAGACCGTCCCCTGAGGCTAACACGGGGAAACCGCACGAAAAAAAGGGAGCCTCTCAAGGACACACTTGGGAACACGCACGACGGTATATCAATACGGCACTCCCTTACTTCTCTAGACGTACCGACACATCCACGAACAGAACCCCCCTGAAATAACATCACCCCACAACGACCATCTCGGCCGGCAATCGACGAGAAGGCAGGGCGCACTTCTCTCCCCACCGCCTTTTTTACTACATAGCGTCGACGGTTTCACTCCATCAGCCCTTCGTCCAGTAAGGCGACAACAAAAAATTAAATCTCGCCGTAGATGGAGCTGGCCGTGCCCCACACGACGCCCACAACACCGACAATCAGCAAAAAGTACGTGGACAGGTAGTGGAACCACCCGACCGACGACAGCGACCAGTTGCCGGCGTACATCACCATGAAGGAGGGGTAGATGAAGCCAATGAAGCCGCCAGAGAAGCCGCCAACGAGGCCGAAGACGACGTTGATGCTCGGGATGAACAGGCCAGCCACCAGCGACAGCAGCGCCATGAAGGCGCACACGCACGCGTTCTTCCACCACGCAAACTTGTGCACATCCACGCGGACGCAGTGGTAGATGGCATCACGAACAGGGATCATGTGCAGACCGTAGCCGACGCACAGCTTGAACAGGATACCAACGTAGCCGACGCCCATCATGACGTCCTTCACCGGGCTGTACTTCTTCAGCGCGGACCCGGTCATCTCGGTGCCGAAGTCCAGGTACCCAAAGAGGCCGGAGAGGAAGTACAGCACAAACACAATGCCCACAGAGATGGTGGCGCCCAGCGTGAGGCGCAGCGGCGTGGGGTTGTGCATCTCCTCAAAACTTTCATACGCGTTGAGCTGCGATAGGAAGGCAAAAATGAACGTGGACATCCCGGAGACGGCGGTGTTGCCCGTCGTGAACATCCGGATCTCCGGGCGCGGATCGGCGCGCAGGCCGTTCTGTGCGCTGTGCACCACCATCGCAATCACAAAGTACACTATGAACACAATCGCGACGCAGGAGAAGTAGCGCAGCGTGTTGATCTCCTTCGGCAGGCACAGCGGCAGCATGGCCACGAGCCACACGACGAACGTGAGAAGGCGCTGGCCCCAGATGTTCAGCAGGAACGCCGGTGTGCTGTCCGCGTCCTCGAGGAATGCCGTTAGCACATCCTTCACGGAGATGACGTACGACACCTCCCCGCCAAAGCTGAGAAACCACATGCAGAAGGCGAGGAAGTAGTCCGCGCCGGGGCCCAGGAGCGTGCGCACGATCTGCTCGTAGTTGCGCAGGCCCGTCTTCGCGCCCGCCTGCCCCAGCAGGTAGTAGGAGTAGATAGTGAGGTAGGCAATCATGACCATATAGATGATGGCCATAACAAGACCAGAGGCGTTGAAGGCGTAGGGTAGCGCGATGATGCCCGCACCAATGGAGGAGCTGGCCAGGTTGAGGCCGGTGGAAACCAGACCGCCGTAGGGCACAAAGTAGTCGAAGTACTTCTGGAACACATTCGTGGGGACGAGGCGGCGAGCCACGCGATCAGCGCGGATCTTGTCCTGCAGCTCGATCTGGCGCCTCGGGTCGCACCGCGAGAAGTCGTACGGGTCCGGCGCCTCACCGGAGGAGACGTCCTCCAGCCCCGGCACATACTTCGCCTCGTATCCCTGCGCTACCTCCATTTCAAACTCGGAGTTCAGGTCGGCCTTGTCGTTGGGTCCTCGGTGCCGAGCGGTGCGGGACTCGCCCTCGTACGGAGTATGCAATTCCTTGTGGGGCAAGATGGTGCGTGTATCCGGAGCACGGGAGATTAGTTGGACTAGTTCCGTGAACGGAATGTGTGTGGCTGCTGAAGCGGAGGCGTGGATTTTTGTGACGGTGCACGGCGCTGAGAGAGTTCAAGAATGAGGGGGGTCAATCAATCTTCTGAAAGGCTTGCGTGACAGGGATGAGGGCTTTGGTGTTAACGTATGGACGTGTGTTTGGTGCGCGCTGCGGTCGTGATGACGATGTGTCCAATGCGCAGTTGAGGGACGGAAAATGGGAGAGAGGTGCCCGGCGACAGGGAAGTGTAGGAAGAGGAGTATTCACTGCATGAGCTGTCGTGGGTGCCGAAAACGCTCAAAAGAAAGTATCGATGCCCTACGCACCCGCTTCTTGCGCCCCCGTGAGTCACTGGCTCACCGCTTTCGCTTCTCACGGGATACAATGTGCAGCATTTATGTTCTCTGCCGCTCCACACTCTCATACTGGGAAAGGCGAAGCCGCTCCTCCTTACAGAGGAAGGCAGACGAAAGGCCGTGCCGGCCAAGAGGTCGTGGACAGCAGCGGTGCGAGGCACACGAAAAAAAAAGAAACGTATGCGGCTGTGGCTCGCTCTTGGCGCACCTTCTTGGCGCCCCCTCCCCCCGCCCACACGCATACGTGGACGGACGCGCGCTCATAAGACGTAGACAGACGTACGGGGAGGGGGGGGCAACAACGGGGTGCAAACGGGACACAAGCGGGGAGCGAGTACGCACGTGTTACTCGACCCCTCCTCCTTCGCCACACATCAGGGAGACAACATGCAGAGACAGGTGATTTGCATCGCTTGCTCCTCCTCCCACTTTAGCTCCCTGCTGCGCTGCCGTGAGAAGGGGAAGAGATGAGAGTGCGTGAGGCGAGCGACCATCGGATCGGGACTCCTACACCCCACTAACTCCCCCCCAAAACACGCACCGATTGATCACGACAGGCGAAGCTGCAGAGGCGAGGTATGTGAAGAAAACAGTCGTAAAGATAGGTGGGACGACTGAAGGATAGGATGGTGATGGTGGTGGTGTGTAGGGGAGGGGGCCTGCACGACCACTCAGGTACAACTCCCCAAGTTCACACCACTCACGCGTCTACGCAGACAAAAAAAATGAACAAAAATGAGAAGAGCCCGCGCAAGCACTCGGCGAGGTGTTTTGACACCTCACTTTGTTCAGGTCTTTCGCCGCGGGCGGCTCTCGCACGTCTCCCCACGCATGGCAGCTGCCCGTTTCAACCGAGTACGCACATCTTCTTCTAGTGCCCTGCCTCTCTGCTCATGATTGTCGGGGGCCATCGATACACTTGCGCCACGCCCACATTGGCAACGCTCTCATAGCGCCACAGGGCGCACGGAAACGCGCTCACGGTGCCCACAGCTCCTTGCATAGGGGCACTACAGCAAAGGGCGATAAAGAAGCCGGGTAGATGCATACATCAGTGCCGACGAAGTCAACGTCCTGTACTCCACTACACACACACACGTCGGTGAATATCTGCGAAAAACCGCAGCTCACCACCCTTCGCAAGGCATATGGCCGAATCCGCGTCGTCTGGGACGAGGCGTCCTGCCGTCGAACCGTGAGCGAGCGGCTAGCGGGCTCTTGTCCTCTTTCTTCGTTCCTCCTTTGCATACGTCCAGCGCAATCGGCGTCGCACGGACCTAGATCGACAACATGCCCTGATCCAGGTGGGGCGCGTCCAGGGTCCTGCTCGATGGCGGAAGCAGTAGGGTCTGCCGTGCGGGTAGCAGAGGGCATGTCGGCCTAGCGTCTGAGACCGGTGACCACGTCCGTAGTCCATACCGTTGGCGTGGGTTCTTTTGCCACTGCCAGTCCGCGAAGCCTGTCCGCCTTATCCTTTGATCCCAATGCACCACGTCCATACACAAAACTAAAATCGGAGGCGCACGCGACAGGACAGTAGCGCCAGCATTGGGGTCCCAATGCGCCGCAAGATGCCATTCCTCCACTCTTATAGGGCTCCCGTGACACCGCCATGAGGAGGAAGAGCGAGTCCGTAGCGCTAACCGCACTTGTTTGCATGTGTCGCGATTGGCCTGGTCGTACTCTCAGCAGGCCACGCCCCAGCTCCACCGCTCCACACTCGGCACGGTAGCTCCAAGCAAGGGGGCCGCCGCCTCTTGTCGCCGCGCCAATGAGTATAGTGGTGCCATAGAATCATGTCATCAGAAAAGCTGCGCTGAAACAACAGAGGAAGAGGAGGCGATTGGGCGCACATAAAAAAGAGGTCACGCTGCTTGGCGCTCGCAGGATATAAGCCACGGGAGTGTCAGGGAGGGCCGTGCACGGGTAAAGACTGCTGCGCCCCTGCGGAGATGCATCTGTGGACCGTTATCTCGCCTCTACCGGTGACGGAGGTGGGTGAAGCACAACACAGAGAAGAATGTCTTCAACCGCCCAATGACGCAGAGGTGAGCACGTCTTACGCGGATTCGATCCCGTTTACGCCGTTTCATGGTGGGTCTTTTCTTCCGTTAGGTGGGCCACATCTCGTATAGAAGGGTATAGTCGCCAGCTTACAGAGACTGCGGCACAGTAAGGCATTATGAGCTGCGCATCACCACATATCACGTTAAGGGAAGGAAGGCGCAGGAGGATCAGCAGGCCTTAACGGATGTTGTGCCCGAAAAGCCCCGCGTTCTCCAGTCCTGCACGTTATCTCCGCTCCCGCGGCGGCAGAGGTTTGGCGATCTTCTCACCTTCGTCCACTCACGCCCGCAGACGCATCTACTCGCCCACCTTCTCTCTTCCTCTCGTTGTCTCCCTGTGTTCTCCTTCAGCACATCCCGCACTTCCTCTGCCGTGGTGTTCACGTGCTTGAGTGACCGTCGCGTGGCAGAGAAACGGCGGGAGAGGGAGAACAACGCAGAAGAGAATAGTGAGCTGGATGTCGCACAAGAAGCACAGACGACACGAGTGCGGACTAAGTCGTAGAAGGGAAAAGAAAAGCCACCCACGGAAGAAAAGCCAACAGGCTTGTTCACATCATGTGTTTCGCCAACGTATGTCCTTCTACCACGAACACACCAACGCATTGATGCGCCCACAACCACAGGTCTTCTACCTTCGCTGCACGACGGCTCTATCGAGCCGGGCTGGCCAGCACCGTTTGCCGTGGTTCAGCAAACGGCGATCCAGCTGCATACAGCGCAGGCCTGGTCTAGGGCTACGCTCGACATCGCCGCAACGCTGCCAAAGCAGAAAAGCAGCGGGTGGGAACTATATGCGTTTTAAATCGTCTACAGGACTCGTAGTCGGCTGGCACTCACGTGATTGTGTCTGCGAGTCTCTTCCGCGCAGCACCAGCCCAGTCCTGTCCGGCAACACCAAGAGCCTGTGCAGTCGAGCCTTCGGGTACGGCTGCACAGGCTCTTGACTTCTCCGCAGCGTGGGGTAGCGGACCCCTGGTACCGCGGTGAGGTGGTCGGCAACGTCTGGGCGGAGAAGAGGCCACAGCCAACAACTAACGAAGTCCAATCGAACACCAATGAAAAGAGCGAGAGAGGGGGGGAAGAAGGCAACGAGACGGAGGACCAGCAGAGCCGAAGCAGCTGTTATCAGCTGGGCCGTGCTTGTCGCTCTGTGGGTCACCGAGCGGAGGGGAGGGGGAGGGGAGAGGGAACACACTTACAGGGACAGAGAAAAAAAAAAGCACAGCGGAAGGAAATAGAAAAAGAGGAGAAGAAGGGGAGAAGGACGGCCACACAGGGACAACAAGGGAAGCGAGTAAGGTGGCGATGGCCACGACGGGGGAGGGGAGGGCAGGGGGGGGGATTATATGTTTTCACTTTTGTCGTTTACATTCTTCGCTCTTTTTTTTGGTGCTTCATGACGCGACCTTGTCCTTCTCTCGCCTCGCGACCGACGCCTGACGCCCCATTTGCCCGTGCTGTGCGCACGGCGTGGGCTGTGGCCAGGGAAAGGCAGCGAAGCGGGGAGAAACAAAAGGAAAGAGAAGGAGGCGCCGATGAACCCGCTGCCTTTCTGGGCAGCACACCGCCGTACGCTTGGATGCGGGAGACACTGACGGTGGCCTGGTGGTGTCGCACCCTTTTAGGCTGCATTCCACAGAAGGAAAAAAAAATAGCAGCATGTACGCGCAGGTGGATGGTGTCAGAGGTAACACACATCAGCGCCGTCGTGCACGTGCTCACGGATACTGGCGAGGGGGGCTGGATGAGACGCAGCAACAGCAGAAAGCGCGGATTAGGAGTAAACAACAAGTCTTCCGCAGCAGCTGCTCTCGCTGGCGCCTATCTCGCCCAACACAACACTGACGCACTCTTACAAGTGCGTCCGATGGAGGTGTGTCTCCAATCGCTTCGCGCGTCTGAGGAAAGGTGCGCGCCGCATAGCCCACGGGTGCTCCTAAAGAAGTTCACCGCTTCATTGTAAAAAAAAAACGCTGGTCTGTACGCACCTGTGTGCAGGGACGCACATCGGCGGCTGGGGACATGTGCGAAGAGACATTGCGTGCAGCCGTAAACATGAACGGATACGTGCACAAAACAACCCTGTTGGGCCGTCTTTAACAACGGTGTCCCGACAACAGTCAATTTCCTCACGACGGAGGTCTGGTGGGAGAGAGCGACACGCCTTTCACGCATTCTCCAACTCCGTAGGAGGCGATGACGAGCAGGGCCATGTCAATGCAGGCCGACATCTCCGTCGAAGATGCTGGCCGAAGCACCTTCGTGGACAACACGTACGCCACGTATCCCACAAACGCGCTCAGACGAGGAGACAGGCGAGTCATCATCCCGGAAGGACAAACGAAAGAAAAAAAACACAAAAGAAAAAATAGATGAAGACGTGCGGAAGAGGCCCAATGTAGAGCAGAGCAGAGGCGCTGCTCGGAGAACATGTGAGGCGAAGAAACGAAAGCGAAAGTAAAAAAATAAAAAAATAATTTAACGAGCGAAATGAAACAAAAAAGAGAGATGAGGGATGTGAGCAGCGTCCACTGGCGACATGCCCGATCGGCCGTGACAGCACAGACGTGACCAGTCCAATCACAAAAGCCGTAGGGTCTGCAATACCACGATGGTAGCCGCCGTCACTCGTTGATGACGACGGACCAGTGTGGTGCTAGACACACAGGCATTTTTCTATGTCTCGCGTCTCGCCTTTTCATGCGTTGCGCCCACCCCCCCTCCCTTCTTCCCGGTGAAAGGAGGTACGGGTGCCACAGCAGTTGACAAGTACAACGAAGTCCCTCCGCAGAAAACCAAGAAAATCCAGAAAACACACGGACACCACTTGAAGATGAAAAGGGGCAGGCATCAGTCGCGCCTTGGTCTAACGGAAGACCAGCAGGCGAGGACACCCCTGCACACATCCAGGAGCCTGTGCGACAGGTACACGAGACTCTCCCTGCAGCACCAAGAGAGCCCAGAGAACGTAAAAAAAAAGCATACAAGGAAACAAAACAGCCACGAAAACCGAGAACCGTTACCGTACCGGCGGATAAACTCATGGCACAGAGTAACAGAGATGGACAAGAGGCATTAATCCACAACGACCATCTCGGCCGGCAATCGACGAGAAGGCAGGGCGCACTTCTCTCCCCACCGCCTTTTTTACTACATAGCGTCGACGGTTTCACTCCATCAGCCCTTCGTCCAGTAAGGCGACAACAAAAAATTAAATCTCGCCGTAGATGGAGCTGGCCGTGCCCCACACGACGCCCACAACACCGACAATCAGCAAAAAGTACGTGGACAGGTAGTGGAACCACCCGACCGACGACAGCGACCAGTTGCCGGCGTACATCACCATGAAGGAGGGGTAGATGAAGCCAATGAAGCCGCCAGAGAAGCCGCCAACGAGGCCGAAGACGACGTTGATGCTCGGGATGAACAGGCCAGCCACCAGCGACAGCAGCGCCATGAAGGCGCACACGCACGCGTTCTTCCACCACGCAAACTTGTGCACGTCCACGCGGACGCAGTGGTAGATGGCATCACGAACAGGGATCATGTGCAGACCGTAGCCGACGCACAGCTTGAACAGGATACCAACGTAGCCGACGCCCATCATGACGTCCTTCACCGGGCTGTACTTCTTCAGCGCGGACCCGGTCATCTCGGTGCCGAAGTCCAGGTACCCAAAGAGGCCGGAGAGGAAGTACAGCACAAACACAATGCCCACAGAGATGGTGGCGCCCAGCGTGAGGCGCAGCGGCGTGGGATTGTGCATCTCCTCAAAACTTTCATACGCGTTGAGCTGCGATAGGAAGGCAAAAATGAACGTGGACATCCCGGAGACGGCGGTGTTGCCCGTCGTGAACATCCGGATCTCCGGGCGCGGATCGGCGCGCAGGCCGTTCTGTGCGCTGTGCACCACCATCGCAATCACAAAGTACACTATGAACACAATCGCGACGCAGGAGAAGTAGCGCAGCGTGTTGATCTCCTTCGGCAGGCACAGCGGCAGCATGGCCACGAGCCACACGACGAACGTGAGAAGGCGCTGGCCCCAGATGTTCAGCAGGAACGCCGGCGTGCTGTCCGCGTCCTCGAGGAATGCCGTTAGCACATCCTTCACGGAGATGACGTACGACACCTCCCCGCCAAAGCTGAGAAACCACATGCAGAAGGCGAGGAAGTAGTCCGCGCCGGGGCCCAGGAGCGTGCGCACGATCTGCTCGTAGTTGCGCAGGCCCGTCTTCGCGCCCGCCTGCCCCAGCAGGTAGTAGGAGTAGATAGTGAGGTAGGCAATCATGACCATGTAGATGATGGCCATAACAAGACCAGAGGCGTTGAAGGCGTAGGGTAGCGCGATGATGCCCGCACCAATGGAGGAGCTGGCCAGGTTGAGGCCGGTGGAAACCAGACCGCCGTAGGGCACAAAGTAGTCGAAGTACTTCTGGAACACATTCGTGGGGACGAGGCGGCGAGCCACGCGATCAGCGCGGATCTTGTCCTGCAGCTCGATCTGGCGCCTCGGGTCGCACCGCGAGAAGTCGTACGGGTCCGGCGCCTCACCGGAGGAGACGTCCTCCAGCCCCGGCACATACTTCGCCTCGTATCCCTGCGCTACCTCCATTTCAAACTCGCAGTTCAGGTCGGTCTTGTCGTTGGGTCCTCGGTGCCGAGCGGTGCGGGACTCGCCCTCGTACGGAGTATGCAATCCCTTGTGAGGCAAGATGCTGGCTGTGCCGATGAAGGCGTATGCGTGCGGTGGGTGTTGGACGGTAATGCGTGGACACTACGTTGCTCTCCTTTCAAGGGCAAGAGGTGAGGAGACCTTTTTTTAACGCTCTCGTTTGCTCCGCTGTGTTGTCGGCAGTGTGGGTAGTTCTACGGATCTGCTTCACAGAGTGTGTCCGTGGGCCCGCAGAGAGGAGAGACTGAGTGGGGCGTGTCTGGAGGTGGGTGTGCGTCTCTTTTGATCTCGTCAACAACGCAGAAGGAGAAGGGAGCGCACGCGTGGTAGTGGAACACGGATGGTGGGAGGCGAAGGAGGTTGTTAGAGTGGATGCTTAGTGAGGTTAGTGGTTTTGTGTGTGGCGGGGCGACAGAATCGTGCTCGTGGCTGGCACGCGTGGGGAGTTCGCGGCGCATGTGAGCGAAAGCGTTGGCGTGGAGCAGAGACGGTGGGATCCAAGAGAGGTGAGTCGGAGGGAAGAGGTAGATAAGGAGGTATAGAGAAAAGTCGGCGCCCGAGGCATGCGTAATGTCTGTGAAGGAAGGTGGTGATGGTGTCCATCAAACGTACACGTCGTCGGGGACGTGGTGGTGATTTTCCAACGAAAAGAGCTGTGCAAAGGGAGGTGACATGGGTGAGTCGCGTGACACAGGCGCCACCAAAGAGCACCCCCCCCTAACTGTGTGCACACCCCCGGCTTCTCCACCCCACCAGAAACAAATGGCACGTTGCCGGTCCACCACATCCCCCTGCAAAACAGGCGCGGGTGCACCTCACCAGCGATGCGAAGAGCACACTGGAAGGAAGTTGTTTACACTGTATACCAGCGTCAGAGCCGCACCAGAGTCCGCGAGCACGGCATCTTCATTAAAACCCCGTACAAGCGTGTAGGTACTTCGTAGGCCGTCGAAGGGAGATGAACGGGCAGCGATGCGCCTCCGTTCCAGCGTGTTCGTATGTGTGTATGGGGAATGGGGGTGGGGATATATAACGGAAGAAACGTGCGCGAGTACACGCTTATGGATTGACCGTTATGTGGCACCTCTGGTAACGAGGAGAGTAACAACCGTGAGCTGGATGGAGGGGATGCGACGTCGTTGGCGTCGGCTTCTGTTGGGTCTGCCCACCGAGCGCGCAAATTTGAGCTGCGAGCACTCGCTGTCAACCGGCTTGGGCACATCACAGCTGCTGTACCCGTCACACATTGTGAAGCTGTGGGCACGCCTGCTGAGCTAACGTCCCATTTGGCGATGACGGGTATGCGTGTACTCGTCGCGGTGTCCGTGCTGATGGGCACACAAAGTACTCTCTCCCCCTCCATGCAGTCCTTCGTGAGATACTCTTGAGCACGTTGACGATAGACAGTTCGTCTCACTGCGTGAATGTGCAGGCGACACACACACACCTGACAGACGAAGTGAGGGGGGGGGTGCACGAGAAACGCGCCAGCAAGTGCGCGCGCAGAGACGCCGCTTCGCCGGCATCAAAGAAGGCCAGACAAGAGAGGTTTAGGAAGGTCATCCTCACCAACAAGTGCTGAAAATACGAAGAAAATACGGCCGTCCCTGACACGTAGCACCAAGGCGCACAGCACACCCACGCGCCCACTCATCCGCTCCGATACACGTGCACCCCTCGAAGAGAGATTTACCCGAAGGGGGAGGAGGGCATGCACATGGGAGGCGGCGCTGCAGATGGGTTCATGGGGGAGTGAGTGGTGCGTGGGAGGGGTAGGAGGCTTGCAATGAAAGGGCGGAGGCCAACAAAAAGGTGGTACAAGTAGAGTACAACAAACGTTACACAGGAGAACATCTTGAAAAACATATGTAGGCGGTCCACCAGAGATAGGAGTAGAGGGGGAGGGGGGGGGTCTCAGCCACAGACGCTCGTGGCCCGACGGAAGTAAGGCACCTGACAGTCATGTGCGTCTGTGTGCGGGGAAGAAAAAGGAAACAGTGAGGGAGAGATGCACAGGAAAATGAAAAGGGGGGAGGCACCACAGGAGCGGCATACCCACCGCAAACAGTTCGAAGAAACGAGAGAGGGGGAAGGGGAGGGACTCAAAACTACAATGAAGAAAACACACACAAAAAAAAACGACGCAAGAGAGGGTCGGTAGGAGAAGCGCGGCGCATTTCTTTTTCGAAGTCCGCCTCGCCCTCTGCGATCGCCTGCCTCCCGTCCTGACACATGCGGAGGGAGGGAGGGAGGGAGGGAGGGGGGAGGGCAAGACGGGCAAGAAAAGGAGGCACCTCTGTCCTTCGTGGCAAGCAAGCCGTGGACGCCACTGTGAACGCGTGTTGCCGCTGCCCGCGTCTTCCACCTACTCCTTACCACGAGGAGGAGGGGGAGGGACAGGAGGGATGAGGAGAAACGAAAGAGCCGTCGCGTTCCTGGAAGTGTACAACAAAGTGGGTCATTATCGGTTGGTTGCTCGCTTTATATCGCCACCGCGAAAACAACAACAACAAAAGAGCACCGCTGCGCTAACATGTGCGCGATCACTCGTCTGTGTGAGTGTGCAGCCGTGGCGGCGAAGCACGAGTTCACAGGCGTGAGGGGAGGGCGGGGGCGGTGGTGTTCTTCTCGCCCTTGAGTGCAGGGAGAGGGAGGGGGAGGGGGAGAAGAGCAAGCGTTTTGCAGGGACGAGAGACGTGAGAGAAGAACAGACAAGTGAAAATACGCATCTACGTGCGTGCACGTACGCGGCGCAAGGCCCCCGCCTCTCACGCTGGGTCGACCGTCCACTCGCACATCCATATCGAGCAACAGTGAACACGGAGATGCGCAGCACAGGCAGAGGGAGAGAGAAATCAAACAGATTTCGGGATGATCGTGAAATGTTCAGGCAAGAGTTGGGGGAGGAGGATGAGGAGGTGGTATGCACGGAGGCACACGAGGAGCCTCTAAGCGAGGTGCAGCGCAGGTAGGACACAAGATGGTGCTGGGAGCCCCCTCTTCCTTTTTCAAGCGAACCACATTACAGGCGTTGAATTCGTCAAAGGATAAGAGAGAGGGAGTGAATGCAGGGTAGACCTTGAGGGGCATGGTAACAGTGCGATACCGCTCAACGCTCACCGCATCGTGCGCAGCGGCGGTTGCACCAATGCGCCCACACAAGTGTCAGCGAAGGGCGATCAACTGCCCTGAACACGAACGGTCACTACTTCTCTCCCTCCTCCCACTCCGTCGCGACCATCCATCCTTGCGCCGTTGCAGCCCTACACCTTTCCCCACTCCCAAACCTCCTCTCCCTTCCCCTCACCACCTCCTCTCTGAGACCATCGGCCATCCCGCGTGCCTGCATCGATATGTCGCCTGGCACACAGCGGAGAAAAAAAAGACAACAACGAAGAAAAGGGAGATCGAGAGAGATAGTGTGTGTGGGGGGGGAGGGGAAGACGTTAAAAACAAAGAAGGAAGAAACGACGGTGCACTCGGTGGAGAGCGCACGCAGCCGAGATACGCAGCGAGAGACGTGTGTGGGCAAACTCGTGTGTCCCGGGGACAAAGAAAAGGATCGGACCGGGAAAGGAGAGGTGAATCGCGCAAGACACGCCCGCGCGCGTCAAAGGATAGTCCGCTTAGCCGCGCTGTGCCATGACCTCGTCGAAAATGGCGGCGCTGGTACCCCACACGACAGCAATGACGCCAGCAAAAAGCAGCAGGTAGGTGCAGACGTAGTGGAAGATACCAACAGTCGAGAAGGTCCAGTTGCCGGCGTACATCACCATAAGCGCTGGGTAGATGTAACCAATGAAGCCGCCTGCGAAGCCGCCAACTAGGCCGAAGACAACGTTGATGCGAGGCACGAAGAGACCGCAGATGAGCGATAATAAGGCCATCGAACCGCACACGCACGCGTTCTTCCACCAGGCGATCTCGTGCACGTTCGTCTGGCACACGTAGTAGATGGCATCACGAACCGGGATCATGTGCAGACCGTAGCCGACGCACAGCTTCAACATGAGACCACCGTAGCCGACGCCCATCATTGCATCCTTGACGGGGTTGTACTGCTTCAGCGCGGAGCCGGTCACCTTCGGGCCGAAGTCCAGGTACCCAAAGAGGCCAGCAAAGAAGTACAGCACGAAGCAAATGAAAACTCCAATCGCAGACGCTATCGACATGCGGCGCACCGAAAAATTGTGCATCTCGCCCGCCACCTCCATCGCGTTGAGCTGCGAGATGAAGGCGAAGAGAAAGGTCGCCAGGCCACCAATGGCGGTGTTGCCCTGGTTGAAGAGTTTCACAACAGGGCGGGGCTTCTCCTGCAGGCCGTTCATGCCGCTGTGTATCACCATGGTGATGGCAAAGTACACGACGAAGCAGATGGCGACGCAGGAGAAGTAGCGCAGCGTGTTGATCTCCTTCGGCAGGCACAGCGGCAGCATGGCCACGAGCCACAGCACAAACGTCATGACACGCTGGCCGGGAAGCGTCTGGAGGTACGCAGGAGCAGTCTCGGACGCATCCAGGAATGCTGTTAGCACATCCTTCAGCGAAATCGCGTACGACACCTCCGCACCAAAGCTGAGAAACCAGAGGCAGAAGGCGAGGAAGTAGCCCGCGCCGGGGCCCATCAGCGTGCGCACGATCTGCTCGTAGTTGCGCAGGCCCGTTTTCTTTGCGACGATGGCGAGGAGTATGTACGAGTACACGGTCAGGTAGGCAATGACGACCATGTAGATCAAGGCCACGATAATGCCTGCGGCGTTGAAGGCGGAGGGCAGCGCGATAATGCCCGCCCCAATGCAAGAGCTAGCGAGGTTGATGCCAGAGGCCATGACGCCGCCGTAGGGGAGGATGTAACTAAACCACCGCTGAAAGAAGTTGAGCCCCGTTCGACGCCGTTGCACGCGCTCCGCCCGCTCGCGGTCCATGCGAGCGATGCGCTGTTCTGGGCTGTTGACTGAAAAATCGAACGGGTCCACTCGTTTCTCCGAGTCTTCCGAGGCGGGTGACACTTTTTTTTTCGGGCCCTCCACATCAGCAGCGTAGGCCTGCTCCTCGAGAAGCTCCACGCCGTCTCTGATCGGGGAGTCGTACTCCCACGTGTGCTGGGGCGCTTTTCCATTGGGGTGTGACATCGCCGACTTTCCTGTGGCAGTGGTGGGCATTGTTGTTTGTGTGTGCGGGCGTGCGTAAGCGTGTGCAGGGTGAGGTCCTGGGGTGCGTCTAGCGGAATGGCGTTGCTGCGAGAGAGAGGGAGAGAGGGAGGTAGTCTTTGCCTGGAAGACTCTGATGGTCTTTCGTTGTTACTTGTTCGAGAGCCGATCTCCGCGACCTTGTTTACTAGCGGAGAGAGCAGAGGAGGTGTTCGGACGCTCGCATGTGTGTCGAGTGGAAGAGGTGGGGAGATGGAGAGGGAAGAGTCCAAAGACACTACCATGGGCAGTGATGCCCTTGCGTCTCTGCAGAGAGGGTGCCAAGAAAGAGAGCCGCACCACACAGAGACGTGGTGGCACGAGCGAGAGGCCGCGCGCGTTGCCACACGGTCGGCAGAGTGCTGGAATGAAAGCAGAGAGGGGCAGGAGGAGAGAGCTTCCTCTTGTGTGCCTATTCGCTTTCCTCCCAACCTGCTCGTCGCTGGTGATGCTAGGGCACCTCAACGTGCTAGCTCAGTGCCCAGTGTGATCACTCGGTGGGGAAGTCAGGCAGCCCGGAGCATATCCCCTGCAACATGTGAAACCACCTCTGGTGGTGACAGGGTCCGGCACCTACAATGTAGTGTGTGCTTGGGTGGGTGGTCCCAGCAGTGTATCGTTGCTGATGTTGGCGGTTGGGTCCTGAATGACGCTGCGCATGAGCGACCCACGACAGTGAACACGCTTGTGCCACTCATAGGATTAGACAGAGTGTCCGCGAGACTCGAACGCTTATGTTACCCCCGGTCCTTGCACTGCCAACTGGTGTGTGGAGAGCCTGGGTCACCTCAGAGAGAGATGCAGAAGGGGTAGCGACCGGCACGTGGGGGATGTGGGCTGTGAGGCCGCCTGCAAAGCGGCCGTGGTGGGTAGAGTTCGAGGCAGAGGCCGTGCTAACATGCATGAGGCGGTGCATTGCTGTAACACGTGTCTACGACCGCTTCGCGCCACGCGATGGCCCCCTCGAGGGCAGGGCGGGGGGCTGGTTAGAGCGGACCTTAAGTTGTACGGGAGAGGGTGAGCACGCTTAATGGGAAAACAGCCGCACTGTACGCTGTAGTGTGTGCAACAGCGGTACTGACAGCTGTGCAGCCGCTGATGAACATGCAAGTGACAAGCAGATACGAACAGAGGGAGGGACCAATCGCGGCACCGCTCTGGATAGTGTGGCAGCGAGAGATAGCGACAGGAGTCAAGTAGGGCGGACAATGCGTACGCCGCGCCTCCGGCTCCGCCGCCGCTGCACCGTGTGATATTCAGACATACATCGACACGCCATCCAGCGGACACGCGTCTGGTAGCCAGGGGACATGGAAGCCGGCCACAGCAGCGCGCGCGCCGGGTGTCAAAAGATGTAAATCCGCTTGAGGGATGCGAGTCGGGACGCAGGGTGGCTCATCGCGCTCAGCGTCTCCAGCAGAGACTCGACGTCCGGGGAGGGGGGCCCGGCTGCATCCGGCACTGCGGCGTCAACGCCCACCACGGAGCCATCATCCTCGCTAAAGGCGGCTACCGCAGGCAAAAGGTCAGCCGGAATTGGCGAGGACGCCCCGTCACGTCCACTGCTGCCGTCGCTGTTCCGCCGGCAACTCAGAATGGCCACGGCCAGCAGTAGTTCCAGTCCTAGGGCATACCCGTCCGCCTGCATGCCTGCTGCCGAATATGTCGTCAGAAAGTTGTGGATATCATTGCCGAAGCTGCCCTGCAGCTCGGAGCAGATACGCGCAAAGGAGATGGCAACGCGCTGGTGCTGGCGGCGCTTCTGGATGTCCGCCTCGCTCTGTGCCTTGGCTAGCTGCAGCCCCGGCATGATCTCCCCCTTGGTCAACTCGGGCGGGTACTCCTGCTTGAGCACTGCCAGGCTCACCATCGTGAAGAGAAATTCCTGCAGCGGCGCCTCCACGTTCTTCAGGCACGTGGCTGCGGCCAGCTTGTACTGCGCAATGCTCTCGCTAGGCAGCACACCGGTGCGCTGTGAATCGTACGGGATGTAGATCTTTGCCTTGCTCACCTCAATATAGCGCTCCACAATGGAGCGCGTCGCCACAGCACCGCCAGCGCCGTTCGTGCGCAGCTGATCGGCAGTGTAGCGCAGTGACTGCTCCACCAGCGTCATCAGCGAGATCGCGGCCTGCACATCCGCACCGCCGTCCCCGCGAACCTGCAAGAGCTTCTCCATCGTTGGCGGCTCGTCTGCGCTCGCGTCAGCATGACTCGGTGGGGGGAAGACGTAGAAGAGCCAATTGCGTCGGTGCAACTCGCGGAACTGCAGCACCGCCGCAAAAAGCAGCCGGTACCACTCCGCCGTCTCATCAATGCGGCCACCTGGCACCAGAAGACCGTAGTGCTGGATGAACTCCGCGATGGAGATGCCCACCTTGGCCTCGATGTAGACGCGGAACAGCGGTGTCAGCCGCGACCACAGCTGGCGCGCTCGTGAGCGGAGCTGGGCCTCGAAGGTGCAGCGATCTGTCTGCGGAGGCCACGTCAGCAAAAGGCGGCGCACCACCCGCTTCTTGCGTTCGTCGACCGTAATCAAGTCATCCCAGTCCTCCACAAACTTGATAGCACCGGCCTGAGCGGAGAGAAGGACATTGTCGGGAGAGGTGCAGTCAAGACGGAACGCCAACCGCCGCGGGTTCACAGCAGACAGGTTTACGACTGCGTGGGCTGCCGCCTCCTTCTTGTCCGTGAACGAGCCTGCGGCAGCATCAGCACTGTGGTGGCGCGTTGTCGACCCCGCCGCGTACCAGTCCAACAAAGGAAAGGGTATCGTGTGTTGCGTCTGCGGGAAGAGGTTTAGCATGAAGTGGCTGCATCGGCGCAGCTGGGCGTTCAGCTCTTCCTCATCCGCTGGCAGCACTGCACCGAGTCGCAGTGCCTCCAAGAGGTGCTCCAGCTTTGGTACCAGCTCCACGCAGTGACAGCGGAAGGAGATCCAGTCACGGAGACATGCATCCCGCTGCTCTGCGATGGCGCCGCCGCCGTCGCTGCTGCCTTGGCCCTGCGCAAAGAGCTTGCGCAACACCGCCGAGTATGAGAACTCCTCAATCGAGTTGAGGTGCACCCGGTATAGCCTCTCCCTCGTGATGGTAGCGTCGGCAAAGTCCTCCACGGATTCGTCCGGTTCGCTAACGCACTCGAAGAGCTCAGAGCTTGACACGTGGATAAGGTGCGATGGCGGGGCCCTCGGTGGTGACGCATAGGACGTAGTCCAGGCGATGGCGGTGTTGCCGTTTGTGGGCGACGTGAGCGGCAACCCTTCCCGGCCAGGCTGGACGGCACTCTGAACCGTAATCCGCCGCCTTTCCGCATCCACAGAGACGGCGCACGAGGCCTGCATGATGGCGAAGTCGAGCGTCTCCTCGCTGGCCGTCGTGGGCATGGCCGACCGAGGAGTGGAGATGCCTCGGTACGCCTCGGCATCTTTCGCGACGGCCGAGCTGTCTGAGGGGTATGTGGGGCTGCCGTGCCCTGCGGCTGCACCTTCACCTGCTACAGCAACGGGCGTGCCGTACTTGTCGACGCCGAACTCCTCCATCACTTCCATTTCTTTGATGGACATGCCCTTGTTGAGCGCTCTGATGCAGCGGTCAAAGTAGGACTCAATGGTCGTCGCAAAGCGTTCGTAGTTTGGCGGGTGGTCGCAGTCGTTGCACCCGCCCATCTCGACCGGCAGCACGTTCGAGTCGATGCGCTGCAGCAGCGCACCCTTCTTGATGTCACTTGTGGAGAAGAGAAAGATGCAGTCACTGATCATCTTGGGCAGCTGCCGTAGTAGCGGCTTCATCACAAATGTCAGCGCACGACTCATGTTGCAGATAAGCATGCGGGAGACGACGCCAGGGAAGAACTTGCTGATGCGCAGTGCCATGTCCTTCTGGAAGACCAGGTCCGTGTTGCGAAGCATCGAAGCGTTTTCCTGATTGATGAGCCACGTTACCATCGCCGTCGGATTCTTTCGGTCGCAGCGCACACACCAGCTGAGGAACATATCCATGTTCGCCTGCCGCTCAGGCCGCTGCTCCGCCGTGGGGCTGTCGCGCGCTGTGTTGAAGTAGAGCACCGGATGCCCTTCTTTATCTCGTCCAATGTACTGGACAATGCCAGCGCGCATCGACTTGCGCAGATTGTCCGTCATCGTGTACTTGGCGAATACCGTGCGTTCCATATCATCGCGCCGTTTCAGCTTGGCGACTGTCTCCGCAACATCGAATTTTTTGTTGGCGAGGAAGAGATAAATCCACCCGTCGAGGTAGCTGTGGTTGATCCCCATCGTCCGCTTCACTTCCTCGAGTGCCGCCGCATGTTCACAGGGACATTGAAACATCCCCGCGTACGCGCGCACGCACTCTGTCGTGCGTGTGCAACACTACGTGGCAAGCCAAGAACAGGTACAGGGGCAGCGCGGTGGTGGAGCACTACGCTGTTCGAGGAACGCCAATCGATTTTAATCAGCAGTCGCCGCGAGCAGTTGTGGTGCCGATGCGAGGGAGGCAGAGACACTTTGCACTTTTCCCTGGCCGTCGTCCGTACGCTTCCCTCTCCCTTGTCACCGTCCGCGCGTAGAGGTGATCCCTCCGCAGCGCCGTGGGATGTGTGTGCGCCAGTGCCGCAAAGGCACGCCAACACACCACCACACACGCACGCACGCGCAAAGATGGTCAGCGCTGGCGAGGACGAGCGAAAAAAAGAAAACAGGAAAAAGTCGAATTTGCCGCACTTTGTCTTGCCGCTGCTCGCCCACAGCGCATTACACCGTCTCCGCGCGATGAGGTGCGCCCGTGACACCGGGGAGAAAGGATGCGCACGAGATGGTGCAGCAGCACGGAGGATGATGGCACACGATCGCCGTTTGTCTGCTCCTCTCTCTCTTTCGGTGTATCTCACGTCTACCCCCTTCTCCCTCCCACGTGGGTGGTTGTGTGCCTGTTGGTGCTGTACGTTGTGCGGGAAGACGTCGATGAGTCGTGATGCGACGGAGGTATGCAGAGGTCCAAGCAGCACCAAGTGAGGTCGGCGCGTTGCACAGAGGTGTTCGCTATCACCCCTTCTTTGCCACCAGGGGCGAGGGGGGAGACGATAAAAGAAGCCAATGCACCCGTGAGCGGAGACGAGCGGTGTAGAGCGGCAGTGGAGTGTGGCGGAAGTTCATAACGCACCGTGCCGATGCTGTTGTCGTGTGTGTGTGTATGTGTGCGGGGATGCGCTGGATGCTAAAGCAAGAGGAGTTTCTCTCCCTCTCTTCCTCTGGCTATGTAAGCGGCTTGCAAGTGTAGTGAGAGTCCATACAGGGACGAAGAGGGGCTGCACGATGCTAGTGCTGCCATCCACCAGCATCGCAGGGGTAGCGTCGACCCCACAGGATCCGCTGCTCGCCCCTCAGTGATCAACCCTCCGAGGAATAAAAGGGGCCACCACGGCACGCCGTGTCTGTGCCGTTTCAAGGAGGTCAGAAACCCAGAAAACAGCAGAGCGATTCGTTACAAATGGAGAGACGAGTCGGCGACCTGCACGGAGCGGACGCCGGCGATGTCGGCGAAAAAGAGAGATGGGGAGGGGGGAGTAGACGGCGTGGCTGTGATACACCCATGCCTGTGCGCTTGTAAGGCAAGCACACCGCGCACATACACTGCGTGACAGAAATCGGTCGCCTGTAGGACAGGCGATGTGCGTACATCCGGCAAGCAGCTGCGCAAGACAGAGGATCCCCGCTACCGGGGTAGGGGCGCTGGGGGGCGGGGGGGGGCAACAGGGCATATTACGAGAGGAGGATAGCGCTGCACAGCACGGAGCGCTACAGGAGCAGGAGGGTCTTGGTTTACCGCTGATAAATCCATTGATTGCGTGTGAAGGGCAAAGAGGAGAAAGCTGGCATGCGCAGCGCATAGGAGTGGCACCCATCCGTAGCGTATCAGCACCCGCAAGCGCGTCCGACGGTGCCAAATCAGAGTATCGCAGCGAGGTCATCGGCAGAGAGCTCAAGTGCCGCTGGCGACATCGAGCCTGCGACAGGGAGCAAATCATCCGCTCTGTCATCGTGGCCCGTCACAACGACTTTCGCAGATGCAGCGGCCGTCGCCGTCCGCTCAATCGCCTGCACCACAGCGTAGCGCACGAGTGGTGGTACGAGGAAGGGGTGTGCGTGACAGACATGGGCAAGCAGATCGAGGCCCCCGGCGATCCCTGAACCGCCACAGCCCCGCTGATGCACCGCCTCCACTGCTCGTGAAAACGATTCCGGTGCCACGCCAAACGGCTCGTACAGCCCTTCAAAGGAGGTAAGAAGTCCCAAGAGAGCGTCTGCCTGGCCCTCCGCCTCCAGCAGTTGAATGTAGGCCGTCAGTGTGCTGCTGGTGTGCAGCACCATATTGCCGGATACGTGCACGTGCTGGAGGCGCTTCCACAGAGTACGGGCCTCGGCACGGCTCTCTGCCGTTCCCTCCCGCAGAAGCGCTATCATGACCGCTGCCGTTGTGGCGGGCGTTTCTTTCACCTTGTAGGCGCGCAAATTCTTCTCATACACCTCTTTGGCATGGCTTCCAGGACTGCAGGCGAGGTACGCGTTCCACACGTGCGTGCTGGAGAGAAGCGAGTCGGCATGGCGCGTGCAGGACCTGTCCGTGATGCGATCTGTCGCCTCTTGCATCTCCGCCAAGGAGGCGCCACAGCGGTGCAGTGCCCGCAGATACTCACCCCACGCTAAGGCAGGCATGTACGCTGGCCCGGAAGCGCGCGTAGGTGCACACAGTGACGGAGAGGGACGAGATCGATGCAGACAGAAACGCTCCGCCAAGGATTTCATTTTCTCTGTTTCACTTCCGGAAAACCGGCCGTCGTTGAGCCTGTCCAGGCCCATTACCGACAGCAGCGGTGCCGACACGACAGGGTCCCAGCGAGGGGAGAACGCAGCAGCGGTGCCGTTGCTCTTCGCAGCGGTATTGTCCAGAGATCTGCTTGCATCCGTGAAAGATGCGCGTGCGCTCACGTCCTCTTCCTCAAATGGCTTGTGTAGTGCCACACACACCTTATCCAGCTCGTCCAAGGACGGTGCGGTGAAGGAGGGCCTCGAGCTACCGCAGCGCACAGTTTCCAGGAGCAGCGCAATCATGTGCGAGCGGTCCTCGTGCACAGTCTTCAGCACGTCAGACGAGCTCATACCGGACAGCGCAACAATTGCCGACCACCGCTGCACCAGAGACACCACAATGGCGGAGGCCGTGTGCCAGTCCCTGCAAGTGCTGAGATACAGGACTGAGTAGAGGGCAACGACTCGCTGCAGGTCATATGAGTACTGAAGGGCACGCAGAGCCGCCGAGAGTAGAGACTCTAGGCGATCACAGGTCTCCGGACCCGGACTCCGCTGAAAGCGCTCTGACTTCAAGTAGGCAACTAAGCGCTGCGCTGGCGCCGGAAGCCGCGGCGGCAGCATCCGCTCGATCACCTCCGGCGAGAGGGATGGCGGCGTGCGGGCTTCGCGGATCACGCAGTGCCGCATTACATCAGCCGAACGTAGGCGCTGTCGCAGACGCGTATCTCCACCGCTCGTGGTGCGCCATGCACCAAACATGATGCGAGGGGCTTGCGAGAGAGAGCCGATGATTGGGCTAGTGACCTTGCCAGCGGACAACGCCTCAGCGCTTGTGCGGGCCAGCGTTGCAGGGGAGCCACGAGTAGCATAACGCGCGTCCAGTTCCTGCGCCAGAGTCATCAGTTCCTGGGCGGTGGCGAGTGCCGTCGCGGGGGTTTCCTCGATGTGCTTAGCACTGGCAGACGTGGACACAACGTGCTGATGCACCAGCGCCGCGCTGTGCGCCTCAAGAAAAGCATTGATGTACTGCTCCTTGTGGTAGGGGTTTGTTACCGCTTTCTTCTCCCGCAGGCGCCGAGTCTCGGCGTGCGCTACTCGTTGTGCTGCCCTGCGCAACTCGAGCGACGGCGCATCGAGCACAGACCCAGCGAGGAGATGACACGTGTGTCGCATGAGCGGTGAAGAGCAGTCTTTTGCGTGATGCACACACACGCGCGCGAAATTGGCAGGGACGCGTACACGCCACGAAGATGAGAGGGAAGAGGATAGAGAGAGAGAGACATAGCAGCGATAGGATCAACTCCCCCAAGTCACCACAACGCATTGGTCACCTGCGCAGCCGAACGTGGTATCAGCGATCGGGTATCCGTGCAGATGTGCATGTGTAGGTGGGTGGGGGTGGGGGTGGACACCAGTTGCTGTGCGTTGCCGCCGTCTACTTCAACAGCACCCCCTCCCCCATCGCATACCGCGAGTTCTGCGGCCATGAGAAAAAAAAGGAAGAGAGGAGAGGCAAAGACAGCAGCAGCGGCCCGTTTAACGAGCACACGCAGAGGAGCGCACAAGACAGACAGAGACAGGGAGGCAGGGCTGGCGAGTGGGAAGGGGAGACACGAGGAGACGACGACGGCAGCGATTAGTCGAGAGCCAATATATTAATTAAAAAAACAACGGAGTGAGTGAGACGGGCGCACATCCGTCCGATGAGCCCACGTGGCCCCTCCCTCCTCCATCTGCACATGCGTGCATTAGGCGCCAGGTGTCTCCACAGAGTGAGTAGTTTCCGCAGCCGCTTTTGTTGCTCGTCGCCGCCTGACTACAACCCCAGCGCCTCTCGCAGCTCCTCCAGCTCTCGCTGGTGAGACGCCATGAGCTCCGTCTGACGCTTCAGCTCGGCAATGCTGACACGAAGGCGGGTAAGTCGGCGACGGCGACACGTGTGCTCAGGGGCCTCGGAAGAGCTCCAGACGAAGCCACGGTCGCCTCGCAGCTCTTCCTCTCTGGACGGCCATCGCGTGGCGTAGGCCCAAGGCCCCACCTCCCAGTCCTTCAGTTCTTTTACGAGGCTCTTGATACGGTTTGTAGAGGCTCGCGCAAAATCGTGTTCGTTCGACCACGCCCTCGCCTCCGAAGCATCGGCCCACCGCCACTCCGACACCGCGGCCGCAGCGGGGTCTCTTACGGCAGTGCGGTTGAGCTGCTGCAGGTCGACGGCATGACCGTCTTGCGCATCGTCGTAGGGGAAGGTGGCGTGCGGCCGCCATGCTGCATCCTTGGAAGATGTCCGCTCTTCGTTCTGGAAAATGGTCACCATATCGTAGGGGTGGAGGTTCGCCAAGTCTCTGGCCTGCTGCAGACGCAAGTCCTCCACTTCCAACCGGTACTTGTCGTGCTCCTGAGCGTCCAGCATGTGTTGCGGCACTTGCAGGGTGACAAAGTACGAGCTAAAGTCGAAACAATTGCCGTAGCTTGCTGTTGCGGCGCGCCTGTGCACAACAGTGTTGTACTGCGAGAGAAAGCCCATTGAGCGAACGCCGTTCTCCACGTCTGCTGGCCGGCCGAGGGTCAGGCGTGGCCTGGCTGTCCGGCGGCTGTGCCTCGACGCATCAGGCGAGATGGAACCGCTCTCACCCCGTGGTGAAGGAGAACCTGCGTGGCTGTCCTCGTCGGCCGCCTCCCGCTGCCGCAGCTCGTCCCGCTCTACCGAGAAGCGGATGTACAGGTCATTGTGCCCATCCTTCCATCCATAGAGCAACGCGTTGCGCTCCAGCGGCTCCTCCACTTCGGCGATGCGGCACAGCGCATACTGCCATTGTGACACGGTCGAGGCGGGCTCGTGTCGTGCGCCGTGGTTCTCGTCAGCAACGACTCCAGTCTCTGAGGTTCCACGGCCTCCCCGCGTCTCGGACCCCTCCCTCAGAAGAGCTATCTGCGCTGATATGTATGACGCCCTCGCCGCGGCGCCATCTTCGACGATGACAGCATGCGCGGCTGCCGCAGAGCTTGCAGGTGCGCCGTTGCTCGTGAATTGCGGCTTGCGCGTGAGGCGGTGGCGTGAGCTCCCGGCTCTGCTGCTCTCCGACGAGGAGCCGCGGCGGTGGTGGCGCTGACTGCTGCTGCATTGACCAGCAGCAGAGACATCCAGAGGCGATGCACACGCAGGAGGAGAGCCGATGGCACCACTGCTGGCCTGCTGCATCGGCGGCACAGACAGCGGGATGCCAGCAGCTTTCGCTTCCCGTGTCACGCTCGGCACTAACGCCTTGAGTGGCATCTCCCCGACGGCCGGCGACGCTGACTCTTCGTGCTCGCCTGACAGACAATAAAAAGCGGCCATTAGTGGGCGTGTTAAGCTGAAGAAGCGGTGAGACTCGCGGCTGCTGACTGCGACGGTAGCAGATGATGACACAGCCGTCGTCTCTGAGAACGGTGTCTCTGCGCGGTCGCCAGCTGGAGACGTCTGCGCCTCCGTTGGTGATGCACTAAGCACTGGTGGGGCTCTGGCGGCCTCGCCGCCGGAGGCGTCCAAGTGAAAAAAGTGTAAGGGTGCGGATGAGCCCCAGAGCTGCATCGAGGCACCCTTGAAATACTGGATCATGCCACCTGCTTGAGCCTCCTGCGATGTGGCGTGGCGGTCATGGGCAGTCGAGGGCGACGACAATGGAACATCCACTTCGCCTCTAGGAGCAGAAGGTCCCACAGCAACGTCACTCCCTTCTCGACCGTCTTCCTCGTGCTGCTTGGCGTCGGTCAGGGTACCCACGCGTTCCACAAACGGTAGCGGCACGCTCAGAAGCGTTTCCTGGTCCGCCATGAAGAGCAGCAGGCGATTCGCCGTCCAGTCTGGCACCACAGACAGCACAACTGTCGAGACGGGAGACGTGTTCTCAGGCGTGCAGCTGCTGTGGAACCTCTGAGGGGCGTACAGCTCCATCAGCACCGTGTACGGAAAAGTAACGGCGTCACGGGCTGCCGAGACGTCGTCGTTGTCGCCACCGTCGTCCGTAGCCCTACTTCCCGCGGCTGGTGCCTCAGCAGCGTTAGCGGTTGCAGGAACGGCTAAGCCGCTCTCTGCCGCCGGCGGCGACGACGGCGGCAGCGAATCAGGGACGGTGATATCATCCAGCCAGGCCTCCAGGTCCGTGTCCTTGAATGGTTCCGCCGCCAGGTCTCTCCTCGTTGCCCCATTACCTTGATCACCGACGTGAGAAGCGGCGACCAGTACCGTTTCCCCCAGCGCGTCGCGATCCACGGGCATCGGTGCGCTGCCAAGCAGCAGGACTATGTCATTGCTCGTCACTGCCACCGTACAGGACCAAGAATTCTCCTCCTCGCTGTCTGTGGATTTCTCGACTACTAGTCGGTGGCGGCCGAGGGGTACCCACTGAAGGAGCCATTCCGAGGCGTCACGGCGAGAGCCACGGCGGGGGCCGTCGCCGTTGGCGGCGTAAACCCGACACGTCTCGATACGGTCTCCCGTGCACCCGCACAGCCTCCACAGCTCCAGTGCGGGTCTCGTCAGTAAGAGCGTCATGGGCATGCCCACCTCGTATGGGGGGGAGCTCATGGCAATGCCAGCATCGCACACGTCCATCGGTGCCACCTCGTGCATAAGGTGCACCTCCTCCAGCACAAAGGCGCGGCGAGGACCCCACAGGACCCTGAGAAGAACTACGTTGAGTTCGGCAGCCACGCCACCGTCGCCGTCGCCCACCTGCTCCGGTGGCGTCGCACCAGCGGGCACGTCTCGTGCACGCGAGCAGAGGTACAAGCTCACCAGCTTGTACCCCCGTGATGACGTCGATCGCGAGAAGGCGTTGTGACAGCGGTTGCACAGCTCCACACACGGTCCGACGAGAGAGACGCGCGTGGCGACGCCGTGCTCGAGGTGGTAGAGGACGCGCTCCGACATGGCCGCCTTCTCTATGGTGTTCAGGACGTGGTCCTCCTCTTCTGGCGTGAGGTATTGGTGCCGCAGAGGGGTCTGGTGGTGACCGCGGCCGGCATGCCCGCCGCTATTCCCAGTGGAATTCGTGGCTTCGCTGGGGTTTGCAGCCGCGCCCGTTTCTTTCGGGCGCGCGTCGGTCTGCCGATACCACAGCGGTGCCTGCTCCAGGACGGACGCCGCCTCCCGCTCAATGTCAAAGAGCACCACCGTGCCCACCTCATCGACGCTCACCACCGCAGGTGTCAAGGAAAGCGGTTGACACGGCTCGAGAGCAAGCTGCGTGCACTGCATGCACACTACCTTGCTCGTCTGGTGCTGCGTGTGGTTCAGGCAGAAGTGCGCTCCGCTGCTCATGACGGACACGCCGTGCACGATGCGGTCGCTGCCGGACGCGACGCAGAAGTAGCGACTCCACTTGGAGAGGAAGAGAGAGCCGCTGACAAGGACCGGCTGCATTGCCGCGCACAGGTACGACTCGCGAACCTGGAACTCATGGCGCGTTTCCATCAGCTCGAACACGCCTGTCGCCTCGTGGACGCCGTGCGGCACCGCAGCAGGCGATGCGCTGGTGGCGGCAGCGTTGCTGGAAAGACGGCTTGCAAGCATCTTCAGTGTCGAGGGCGGCGCCAAAGTAGGAAGCTGTCGCTCCCAATAAAGTCGAACGCCGGTGCGGTGGACCGTCAAAAGGGTGGAAAGACCTACAATGCAGAGCGAGTTGATTCTCGAATTGGGGAAGGGATCCAACATGGCGGCTGAGGGGGGCCGATAAGGAGAGAAGCGGCAGGCGTGTGCGGTGTAGTGCCTCTTCGAATTCCCGCGTGTTCGTCGAAGCCGGCGGCGGGTCGCAGAGGATTCAGAGCTGCCCTTCTTGTATCGCTCACTGCAGCCCGAGTGCGGGCCCTGAGCCGACGAAGACCTCGACGTCAGGGACGCTGACCGACGCGAGGCGTTTGCTGGGACGTCTCCGCTTGCCCTCGAGCCCCTCGGCGAAGGGACGCTGCGGGGCATTATGACGTGATCACCCACAGCAAACTCGAGAGACTGTGCGCGCGTGTATGTAGACCGCAGCGCCGATCCCTTCTCCTGCTGTCGCTGCAGTACAGCCGTGCGCCACACTTCTGTAAAAAAAGGGAGGGAGGGGGCAGTCCAGATGGCGCGTAGAGGAGGTGGCGCGCTATAGCGATTACGCGAGGCGCGGCCGCCCTCACGAGATGTCACACACATTCAATGATAGAGTTCGGGCAACGCGGACCTCTGCAGCGGTAGCTCCCGCCGTTGACCCAACCAAACAACACGACGGCTGCTGCGCTGCTCCTCACGCGATTCGATGCAGATAGATAGTGAGAGAGATAGCACCGCAGCAATGCACAGATTACGGAGTCCTGCAGTCCTTGATGGGAGTTCACGGGGCTCTCGTTTCACATCGGATGGTCCCTCACTCACTAAAAAGCGTCCGCGCGTTGCCCCGCTAGATGAAGCGGGGTCGGTTGTGTGCCGATGGCGTGGGAGGGGTGGAGAGAATACTTCTCGCCAGCTTCGTTTTCGTTTGATTCGGATAGCGCGGTGCACAGTGACCGGTGCACGCGAGATCCTGTCACGCCACCCAGCAAGCCGGGAGACAAAAGACGAGAGAGAGGAAGCGAAAGGGAGGGAGGGGCAGCGATAGTAAGCAAGACGCGGTGCGGACACAAGGGCATTTCCCATCGGACGCGACGATGCGAGTGCTTGCCGCTGCTCGAGGGCGGACAGCGTACCGCTCGCGTGAGGAGAAGTAGGCGCAGAATGGATGTAGGAGCACGCACAGAACGCCCACGTGACATGGATGTGCTCCCGGTCAGCTCCTGTCACACGAGGAGTCCCCTCTAGCGCCGTCTCACGTTCTTTGTCGGGGTCTGGCGTTGCTTTAAAGTTCAGGTAGCACGCGAGTGAATCCTCACGTAAGCACGCGTTCATAAAACGCCCTTCAAGGAGGGTGGGAACAGGGGAAACAAAAACAAAAAAGGCACGCTCAAGCGTGGGGACGGGGGTGGAGGGAGGCGGCACACTCCCCCGCTGCCGCACAACACATACACAGACACATCCTCGCAGCAAGCCAGAGATTCGGTGACACGCACACTCAGCGGAAGAGAGAGAGAGAGCTATGAAAAGCACGGGGCACAGAATGGGAGCGAAGGAGAAAAAAAGATGAAGAGGCAAGAAGATGGCGCCAACACAGGAGCAGCAACAGCTTAGTGGCGGCAGCGGCAGCAGCGCTTCATGCATGCGTTCGCTGTTGTGCGCCTGCTTGGATGTCTATAGGCGCTTGGCGTAGCCACCACACGCATCTCCCACCTCGCCTCGAGCGGTTTTGCACATGGAAAAAAAACAGAGAGGGTCGGTTGTGTGGCGGAGCTGGTCGCCGCTGCTGACGCTCCCACTTTGGTGTCGTTGCGGCGATGATTGTGCGTCTACATGATAACCAACTGACGGGGTCCAGAAAACGAAGACAAAAGAAAAGGAAGCGTGAGAACCAAGTGGAAGCACTGAGGAGGTTGATGACGCTGTGGGAGGAGAGGATGGACAAAGTTGAAGACTATCAACGCAGCCATGTACACGGCACGTGCGCCGATGGAGATCGAGAAGGTAAAGGGAGAGTGACCAACTGACCAATGGCCGTGTGCGCAGGCGACGTGAAAGGGTTCGAAAGGCGCACGGATGGGACGGCTTCCGTGTAGTTGCTAACAGCATCGCAAAGTTCATCGTCCCTCATCCTCTTCGACGGCATGCTGAAGGCCGATACGCAGGAGGCTTTGCCGCAGTGCCAGACAGGTCACGTCAACATTGTCCTCCTGGAGTGATCTGACGACAGCGTGGCAGCTGAGAGCGCCGTGTAGCGCTCTCAAAAGCAGAAATACCAGCAACACCTCCCCTCTTCCAGCAAAAAGGGGCGAGCGAGAGAGAAGTTGCTGGCGCGCGTCCGCACACACACACCTCCGGCTGTCCACCCATACGATGGAAAACGAGCCAGGATAAAAGAGACCCCAAAGGCAGATGGATGGCGGCGGCGGCGGCGGGGGGGGGGGCAGGGGAGGGGCTGTGAACACGTCTGCGTGCCGACATTCAACATCCGGTTAACACAGCACACGGGGAGCCACAGCGCGATGGCCCGAGCGAGCGGAAAAAAGAGCAGGAAGGATAACGGCGGGTAAGATGCAGAAGAGGGAAGGGAGGGCGAGGACAGGCGCAGGCCACACGTCAACGAGTACACAACGGCAACCCTCCTCATGCACTCACAGTGAGCAGGGGAGCTCCGTGGAGGTGGTGAACATCGCAACAGACCAATACACCGAAGCACAGTGCTTGCGTGGGGATGTGTATACTGTGCGCGTGTGGCCATGCAAGAGTTCACTAACTGGGGGGAGGGGGAGCCACACGAAAACAGAGCGAGTGCGAGTAGGTGGCAGTACTGCGTTGCGGAGGCGGTTGGGCAAACGAATGATACTTCGGGAAAAAAGGGAGAAAGGAGCGAGGAACCGCTGTGATGGCCACGGGTGGTGGGAGGGGCGGGCACGATCGAGAGATTCGCATGGAGGCTGACAAGTGTGCATCGATCAGCACGCGCACAGACGACTGGACACACGTCCATTCGACTTCTTCGCTTGCTGCCCTGCAGAGGACGCACACGTGCCAGAGACTCAGCTCTTGCCCATACACGGCCACCACCCGTTCAATCGAGTCCCTCATTGCGAACTACTCCTCCAGAATGCCAAACTCGCGTAGGCGCTCGTCGACGATCTCCTCCCCGATGCACTCAATTGGCTGCCGTGGAGTGCGGATCTGGTACTCAGCCGCAGTGTCCTCCATCATTCCTGCCGGTGCAAAGGACGGCATGTTAGCGAAGACGCGGCAGTTGCGGTCCACCCGCTTGAACTCCACCTTGATGCCGTTGCCAATGTAGGTGTCACACAGTAGGCCCATCACGTACGGCTTCGTCACGCTGGGGTCGTGGATGCGCGGGATGATAAAGTACGGGCTGTGCTCTGGCAAAAAGGTGTACTTCATCGCCACGTCACGCGAGAAGTTGAACTTGAGCTGGCGGTCCGGCTTCTCCACAAGCGAGTTGCTGGTGGCGTCCAGCTTTTCCTTCTTGCCGCTGTGCCGGAACACGCTCAGCAGGAGTGCGTGGTACTCCAGCGACGGGTCATCGCGCTCGTCCTCCTGCGAGAGAGTGATGTAGGCCTCCGTCGGCGCGGACACGTTAACCTCGAAAGAGATGGTCGGGATGCCCTGGGCAAACTCGCCACGGACGCGGTAGTCGAACCACGGAGTGCGCAGGTGGCAGCATCCACCGCCGGAGAAGATCTTGAGCGCGTCACACCACTCTACCCAGAACGTGCGGTCGGCATCCGTCGGGCTGCCACCGTGCCGGTAGCACGCGTTGCGCACAGACGGGTACTTGTTCCAGCGCTTGTCGTCCTTGCTCCACGCGCCGGTCCACTCAGAGCCGTTGCCCCACGGGTTGCGGAGGCGCAGCAGACGGAGGTCGAGGTCCTCGAAGTACTCCGTCTGCAGCACTGCGTAGCCATGGTGTAGGAGGAGGCCCATCTTCTCGTACGTCGCTTCCAGCTCCGGGTTTGCGCTGACGACGTTCGCGTTGCCGAATGCCTCGCCGCCGTCGGACGGGGTGCAGAGCACCTGCAAGTGCCCCATCCTGTTGTACGACAGCATCTCCTGAAACAGCATGTCGTCACCGCCCCGCGCGTCCTCCCAGAAGCTCTCGTAGCGGGTCACTGGGAAGCCGGTGAACTCTGAGAGCGGCTCCAGTGGGTCGCCGCTCGCGATGTTCGCGTAGGAGCCGTGCACCTTCGCGTACGTCTTCTCCAGTAGCGCCACCCACATGCGCCGAATGTCCACCGCGCACCGCGCAAACTCGGGGCCGTCACGCGTCGCAGGCAGGAAGTCGTCCAGCAGTACCGGCAGCCACCAGCCGTTGAAGTTTATGGTGACCCAGTAGGCACCGAGGGCACGCTCGATCTTGCCGTTGGCGGCGCTCACCGGGTGGCGGAAGAGGTCGTGCAGCCGGTCGCCGCTGGCGTCGGTCAGGGCGGCGATGGCAGAGACGAGGTAGGTGTCGCCGATGGAACCGTGTGTCACCTGGGACGGCAGGATGTCACGGCGGAAGAGGCGCACCTCCGTGAGCTGCTCTTCCGGGATCCAGGTGGATGGGCGGTGCCACGGGATGAAGCGCGGCAGGTACGTGTCCACGTCAGCGCGGTAGAGCGAGTAGTCGCACGGGCGGAAGTCGCAGTCGATGTACGGCTTCTCGTTTTCCTCGCAGTACGCCAGCACCTTCTCCTCTGTCAAGTCGTCTTCCCGAACGCCGATTGCCTGCGCCATGTCCATCAGATCGTCGGCGATGCGGTCGTTGACTTCGCCGTAGAGGATGTCGCGCTTGTCGTCGTTAAGTGGCACCGCCTTAGCGCTGCACTTGAAGCCGTTGATCTTTCCAGCTACCAGCTTCGTCGTCTCGCCGGGGAAGACGACGAGGGAGGCGGACAGCTCGCTTGTGCTCATAACGTACATGTCGACTTTTTCGCCGGGTTGTAGGTCTGACTTGGCGCCGAAGGTGAACTTCACATGCATCTCGTACTTGTCCGTGTCGTTGTAGTAGTACCAAGAGCCATCTGGCGTCACGACCTTGAAGAGCAGGCCGTTCTCGAAGACCGGCGTGACGTCGCCCTCAACGGCGGGGCCGTTTAACTGGTAGGTGTGGCCCATGCGCTTCGTGCGGTCCTTCTCCGACATGTTCAGGATGGTCGTGTCGATCGTCTTGTCCTCGAACTCGTCGCACTCGTCGTCGTTCACGTACGGCGGCGGCAGGTCGCGGCGCGGTGGCACGTACTTCTTGGCTGTGTCGCCGTCGGACTGCAGGTTACGCATCTTCTGGATGTCCTTCATGTTGCGCGGCAGCAGGTCCGGCAGCGGTGTCGGCACGCGCACGGGATGCAGCGCGTCCTCATCCATCTTGCTCGGACGGGTGGGTAGCGGCATCACGTACCCTGGTGGGAACTCAAACGGCTGCGGCTCGGCTGTTGCAACAGGCATTTTTGTCGTGCTGTTGCGTGGTGGAGGGAGAAAGGGGGGAGGATAATACGGGTGATCAACGGAGGTGTATGTGTGTGTGTGTGTGTGTCGGGGAGGAGGGGGTGCACTTCATGTAGTGCTGGCGACGGTGATAACGGCAGCACAGACAGCCACCATTCAGTGATGGTGGGAGGAGAGCAGAAGAGATGCAGAGGCACGTGCACGATGTGAGCTGGCGAGAACCCTGACATGCACAACGCAGCACAACGTTGGGCAAGGGGGTAGGTAAAGGCAGTGCACCATCGCCGACAGCATGTGTGCACCCGACTTGAGAGACAGAGAGAAAAGAGCATGGGTGCACAACCCAGCATGGCCCCCGTCCTCCTGCGACGAGGGACGGGACGGGGGTAAGGCACGGACCCGCTTCTCTTCTGCAGCTCCTGTTCGATGTCCTGTTGTCTGTCTGTGTCTGTGTCTCCGAAATACGCGCGGGAGCGCGGCATGGTTCATGTGCACATGGAGGTGGGGGAGAGAGAGGGATAGAGGCGAGAGGCGAGCGGTGGAGCGACGAGAGAACGGCAGCACACAAAAGGAAAAGGAATACAAGAAACCATCACAGCAACAGAGCAAGATAAACGAATGGTAGACAAGATAAGGAGCCACAACAGTCACAGCTAGACAACAGCCATGTCTCCCCGTCTTTCCAAGACAGCGCAGCGTACGCGTGTGCAGGGGACGATCAGCGGAACCACGGTGTGGGTGTCTACTCACCACCACCCGCCGCCGTCAGCGGCATCTCAAGAGGAAGTGTCGGCGCGACGATGCGCCTACAGTTCTGTGTCCCGGGTGAACACACAGACACGAAACAAAAGACAACAGCGCATGCCCCATTCACATACTCTTCGTTTCGTTGCCAGAGATGCGAGACCCCTCGCACGTCGCAACGCCTTCCTTGGTGCACACTTGGTACTGTGCTGTCATGCGCGAGGAGCCCTCCAGCGGGAACGCCGCGGTAGAGTCTGTGAAGACGCCGCAGCTGCGCCGCAGGGACACAAAGTGAATGGACAAATCCTCCCCATCTCCCGCAACGGCATCGCTGACGATGGACACGACAAAGCGCACCTCGGCCGCAGCGGCTGTCGAGGCTGCGTTCGAGGAGGATCCACTACTCGCGCCAACGGCGGCAGCGCTAACTGCGGTTGGATCTAGCAGAGGGACAACCAATACGGAGGCGCCGTTGCTGCTCGTGCTCGGATCGACGACCACCTTTATGGACACATCACGGGCCACGACGTACGTTCGGCAGCCTGTCACGCTCTCGATATCGTCACAGGACTCGCGAACCACCTTCGCCGACTGATTCGCCTGTCGGTGCACCACCGAGAGGGCTGTGCCGTGAAGCGGGATGGGACGGGCCGCGACGACGGTGCCAAAGTTGTCGAGCGTCTCGCTCACCGTCTCCAGCGAAAGTGTCACGAGCAGCTCCACCGCGCGCCGCGCCCTGAGCTCAAGGACCAGCCGCGGTCGGCCCTCCACAAAGGCATTCCGCACCTGGTACCGGTGTCGGTCCCACATGGTGTAGCACACGCCGCCGCCTGCAAATGCTGCCAGCGCCTCCCCCCACTCCACCCACATCGTGCCCTTGCGTTCGTTTAGAGCGACCGCCTCCGGTGACAACGCCGCGCCGGCTCTGGGGTTGAGCGCGTGCGAGGCCAGAACGCGGGAGGACACCTGCCCGTGCAGGCTCGCCGTGGTGGACGCAATGGCACTGAGGCTAGGGTCGGGCTGGTCGTACCACGTTGTGTACTTCCACTTCTTCTCGTAGTGGATCTTGTTTTTCGTCTCCCACGTCCACGGGTTCTTCAGCTGCACCATGCGCAGATCCAGCTCCTTGTAGAAGGCGACGTCGCGCAGGAAGTAGATGTGGCCGGGCAGGAACTGCGGCACCGCGCCTTTCACCGGCATGATACGCGAGGAGCGCTTGCGGGACATGTCCACGGTCGCACTCGACTGCTCGTCGGTGGGGGCCGGGGAGAAGAGGAGTACCGTGCAGCCGGCCCGTACACTCCGCTCGAGGTAGCGAAAGAGCGACCGGAACGCGTCGTCCCTCGGGTTCTGCGCGGCGGCCGCCCACAAGGAGTCGAGAAAGCGTACAGGGAATCCAGTGAAGTCGCCGAGGGCCTCCATGGCGTCGACGAGGCACGTCGCCGCGTATGAGCCAAGCGACTTGGCATACGCCTTTTCGAGCAGCTGCACCCACAGTCGGCGCGGGTCCTCGGCACAGCTCGCAAACAGCGGTCCTCTCAGCGACGCAGGCACGTAGTCGTCGACAAGGTACGTGTGCCACCACCCATTGTGCAGCAGCGTCACTCGGTAGCAGCCCTGAGACCTCTCCCTCTTGCCCACGTGCGCGCTCACGGGGTGGCGGAACATCCACCGCACATGGTCCGGGAACTGCGCCACCGCCGCCATCGCAGCCACCACCGTGTGGTTGCTCAGCTCACCCTGCTTCACCAGGAAGCACGAGATCTCACCGCGGAATAGACGCGTCTGCGACACCTCGGCGAGGTAGATGTACTCCTCCGGCCGCCGCCATGTGACGGCCGGTATGACGACCGCGTCGAACTCAGGGCGACACAGGCTCTCCGAACTCGGGCGGAAGTTGAGGTCCGTGAAGCGGAGGTTGTTCTGGAGGCAGCACTTCAGGTACGCCTGCTGGTCCGAGGCTCGGCTCCACTTGCCAAGCGCCTTGCGCACAGCGTTGATACCGGCGCTGATCTTGCGCAGCGACTGCGTCACCGACGGAGAGACGTAGTCGCACGGAACCGGCACTCGCTTTGCCATGAAGTGCGGCATATGTGCCACCCCACTCATGAAAAAGTTCGTCTCCTCCGGCAAGACGGCAATCGTAATCTCCGTCTCGCCGGTACCCGCGACGGACGAGAGCATGGCGCGCTCGTTGATCTTTTCGTTGCCGCGCAGATGGCACTGCACGCGCACCACCATCACCTCCTGCAGGGTATCGTTGTAGAAGTGGTACTCGCCTTTTGGGGTCTTGATCTTGTACAGCATACCCTCCGAAAAGACCCGAGTGACGAGACCGGAGACGCTCGGCTGTCCAAAGCTGAAGCGGCTGGATGGGGTGTAGGGCGCCGAGAAGTAATTGAGGTCATCAAACTCATCCATATCGGCATCATCGTCGTCCCCCTTGTCGCAGCCGTCCGTCTCCGCAATCTGCTGCAAGAGGCGCTGCGCCTCCGTCAGGCCTTTCCCTGCCCTCGCTGTTTCCGCCTTCTTCTCTGGCGAGTCCACGAGCTGTGGCACCGAAACACTACGAGAGCGACGGGTCCCAGCCACGCTGGGCTGTTTTAACTCGTGAGCACCGCCGCTGGTGGACAAGCAAGCCGTCAGCATCTCTTCTTTGCGCTCCAAAAGCTCACGGCACGCCTTCGTCGCGAGGCGGTACCGCGGCACCGCTTTCTGATGCTCCTCGAGGTAGTCGTAGATAACGTGCAGCACTTCCGGATCAGAGACGGCGCACACAAAGGCCACAAGCTTCTCTGCGGCCATGCGGTTCGCCGGTGAGATGTGCAGGTTGTCGGTGAGACCGTACTGCCGCGTCTCGGGTCGCTCCTCTGGCACAACCGAGTCTGCCGCCAGACTCGCTGAGGACTCCGTGATGGCTGCCTTGGTCCCGCTCATCTCCAATGACTCCACTGAGTGATGCCGCCTCGTGCGTCGCGGTGAAGCGGGTGGGGCATCTTTTTCCGCCGTCTCGCGAGCAACACAACTCGCCGCACTGCTCGTTTCCGGTATTGCTGTGGACGCGAAGCTGGTTCTTCGGGGGCGCGTTCGCTGTTTCGTGCTTGTGTCCGGTGACAGCTGCTGCAGCTGGAGGGCAGTCGTTTTCTCAACCCCTGTTGACAGTGTTGCAACAGTGCCTAGGGAGAAAACCGTTGGCCGCGAGACAGGGAGACTGGTCGGCGTTCCGTTGACACCATCAGCTCCATGTGCACCCGTTGGTGGCGCCTCAAAACACTTGCTTGACCGCTGACCACTCGGTGCCTGTCGGGATTCGTGGAGCTGGCCCTTCGCCGCCTGCCAGCGCTCTTCGGTGGCAGCCGGGGGTACTTGTGCAAGGCCGTTTGCGGCGGACAAGCGTGGTGTCGCATCGATCATGTTTGCAGCCCTTGCAGTGCTTCTGGCAGGCGGAAGGGTCCCCGGGCGAATCAACGACGGCATACCAGTCGGTAGGGTGGCGCCTGGGGACCAGGGCTGAGACTGCTGCGCCTCAGGATGCCGCTCTGCTGTGGTCGCTGCCGCTGAGTCCCTTGGAACAACAAACTCTGGCCCTTTCTTGCCGTCTAAAGAAGCGATGCGCCGCGTCGGCACCATGTTAACACGGGCGGCCCGCTTCAGTGGCGAGTTTGCTGTCGCGCCTCCCTGAGCAACAGGGCTGTGATCACCCGTCGCCGCCGATGCTGCCATGAGAGGTGCAGGATCGTTGGTGGCGCTGACAGTCACGGGTGACGCTCTTTCCCCTTCTGTGCGCTTTGTTGGGGGTCCGTGGGTGACTTGCTTGTTCACCTTCAGAGCCGCTGTGGGCGAGACGGTCTGTTTCGGAACGTTCGTCTCAACTCCTGCAGCGAGGCCCCACGGCAGTACCATGTCCTGAATCGGCGGGGTCAGGAGTCCAGCAGGCCCTGACGAGCTCAACGACAAGACATCGTCTGCTTCAGCGTCTGTCATTGGACTGACTGGTCGTCGCTGGGACACCTCGCGCAGTACCAGCGCCTCCGTGCTGCAATCATCTTCCAGCCACTTAGCAGCCTCGATCTGCAGCGACCGAGTGCGGTGCGGTGGCGGCTTCTGCTTCTTCTTTCGACTACGAGCCAGCTCCGCGACAGAGGCGGCCCCCGGTGCCCCGCCGGCGCCACACAACCTCGGGTGCAAAGCAAGGGCGTCGTTGCATTTTGGCGTAAAGTGCGTCGGAACAGCAGGAAGGCCGGCCACCATGGCACCGCTGACCTCGGTGGTGCTTATGGACTGATCATTGCCGTGGAGTCGGAAACCTCGTGAAATGCCGGGGAGAGGGCTCAACATGCCAGGCTTCAGCGGCGTCATAACGGTGTCGTGACGATCGAGAGCAGAAGCCGCACTGGGACTGGGGCGGTACCCTGCTGAGCCTACGCGGGACACGGAGTCGAGAAAGTTCGAGTCCGCCCCGTACGGGGAATGCGAAACCTCTGAGAAGGGCAGAGAGTCGAAGCTGTCAATGTTCATGACGGCCCAATTCGCACCTTTAAAGGCCCCGACCGGGTCGCTCTGGGACATCACCGAGTCGTCGGATGATGTAGACACTACAGCGAGCGGTATCTTCGGCATGATGACGCTACCTTTGTATGCTTTCTCTACTGTCACAGAGCCGGGGGAGAGGGTGAAGCGTCCGCGGGGCTACGCGTCGACGCGGGCTCTGCTGAGCGGGTGAAAGAAAAATGAGAAAGACACACACAAACAGGTGCGCTCGAGGATCGACGACAGAACAGAGGTCAGAGGCGGCCGGGAAGGTGCCAGAGGACGAGGTGGGCAGTGAGCCGTGCAAGGGGATCAGCAAGCATACGGGGAGTACAACTGCACAAAGGAGAGGGGGAGGGGAGGGGCAGGAGCGCAACAAGCTAGCAAAACAGAAAAAAGTGATGCCGATGATGACAAGCCCCCTCCGTCCAACTCTTTTGTTTGCTGAGACAGCACAGAGACACACCGGGGAGGCGGGGGAGAGTAAGGGGACGCCCCGGCTTTGGGTATTATGTGCGACGGCGCCCCAGCTGGCAGATTACAGAAAGCGACACAGACAGAGAGAAAGATCTACACATATATGTATGTATGCACACACACACGCAATGCGAGCCTAACAAGTGCCCTCACTCTCCCCTCCACGATCACGCAGCTACGCCCGGACGGGGGCGAGAGGAGCCAAAACAAGTGCGACCTGCGATTCCTTTGCGCGCAGAGTGGCGTGTCTGTGTGGCGGAGTGTGTATGCGTAATGGATGTCTCCTTGTGTGTGTCAGGGAAACCAAGTAGCGGGATGGGAGGAAGCAAGCAGGCGAGAGCGATGGAAAGATGAGCTCAAGTAATCCATCTTCTAAAGGTTAGGCTAAGCAGAGAGAGATTGCACCAATGAAGGATAACTGTATACATGGAGCACAAGGCAGATGGCGAGAGATGAGCAGCGGCAGTGATGGCGGCGTTGGGGCAGGCTGTGGTACTACGCGCAGTGCAACAGTGCAGGGTGTCCTTCGTCGGTGGGTGTGGCCACTCAGCAACGACGCGCAGCTACGCGTTTCGGCCAGTAACTGTGAAGCTGCGAAGAGAGCGAAAGTAAGGGAGTTAGTGTGTGTGTGTGCGTGTGTGTGCTTAGGGGGCGTTGACGGTAGTACAAGGGGAGGCGTCTCAGCGCGCCCCTATGCCCAGATAGGTCGAGGAAGTGTGCCTGTGCTTTCCCTACCCACGCAGCCGTTGCGGCAGTAACCGAATGTACACCAGGCCAACGCCAAATCAGGTGCGGTGGTGATTTCACGGCACCCCCTCCTCACAGCGTTGGCGGAGACGAACACAAGGGAGAGAAAGGGGCAGATGAGAGGAGTGCTCTGTTCTGTGTCGTACGGTGGGGCCGTGTGGAGTTGGAGAAGACGGAAGACGACGGCGGGAGAGTGGAGTGGTGTGAACATTTTTATGATGGCATGCACGACTGTAAATGGGGATAGCAGGAGTTCGCCTTCGGAGAAAGAAGAGAGAGAGCAGGAGGAATCCAGAAGACGCATGCCTCGATTACCCTTGCAGTTGTGTTAGCTGCCTGCACGGCTGTTACGCGAGGTCGCTTAGAAATGATGCGGGGGAACGTCAAGCGCTCTTGATGCCTCATGTAAAAGCAGTTCGAGCCCCTCTGCTGCGGGTACCCCATCGCCGTCGGGGAGGGGTGGGGGACAAGGCAGTGCCCGCTACTCTGCACGTCGCAGATACGCGTAGGTGCGATCAGGCGTGTATGTATGTGTATGTATGTGTATGTATGTGTATGTGTGTGTGTGTGGGGGGGGGGGGCTCTTACTTCGTTGCCGTCTCCTTTCGTCTGCTCTGTCACTGGCCTGCGCAAGGGCACGACTGCACGGATAGGGCTCAGACATACACACACACACATGTACATACACATACACATATGTACATACACATACACATATGTACATACACATACACATATGTACATACACATACACATATGTACATACACATACACATATGTACATACACATACACATATGTACATACACATACACATATGTACATACACATACACATATGTACATACACATACACATATGTACATACACATACACATATGTACATACACATACACATATGTACATACACATACACATATACACAACAATACACATACACATATGTACATACACATACACATATGTACATACACATACACATATGTACATACACATACACATATGTACATACACATACACATATGTACATACACATACACATATGTACATACACATACACATATGTACATACACATACACATATGTACATACACATACACATATGTACATACACATACACATATGTACATACACATACACATATACACATACACATACACATATGTACATACACATACACATATGTACATACACATACACATATGTACATACACATACACATATACACATACACATACACATATGTACATACACATACACATATACATATACACATACACATATGTACATACACATACACACACACATATACACATACACATATGTACATACACATACACATATGTACATACACATACACATATGTACATACACATACACATATACATACACATACACACACATACACATATGTACATACACACAGCCACTGACAAAACGGTGCTACACGCCAATGACGGTGTCCAATACGACCTTGTGCGAGAAACACACGTACCACATTTCGTCCAAATGGCGGTGGCGATGGCACAAAGAAAAAACAAGAAACTAAAGGAATACATGAACACACAACAGCCACACGACACACACCATCCAATATCACGGAAAGAAAGCACGCAAGACGCTCGCACACAACATTCCTTGCGAGCGTGCGGCACAGACTCCCTACTCTACATCGAACGTAACGGGATGAAGCACATGAGCACCTGATCGGTGCTAAGGAATGTCTTTGCTTCTGCGCATGCTCGTCGGCGAGCACGTGCGTGCTGTCACTTGGTGCCTGCCGCTATCATTGGCGGTGGCACATCGCTGCCGCCAAGCACAAGATCGACAGTCACTCCCGAGCCGTAGTGCATGCGCAGTTGCCCTGGTAGGTAACTTTGGTAGTTCATGGCTGTCGCGCTCACCTCCATCGAGGACTCGAGGAGGATCGGCCGACTGAGATCCTGAAAGAGAGCGGCCCCTGGTTTCGCCGTCATGAAGCGCACGGTTGCCGTGCTGCTTTCCGGAGCTGCCAGTGGCGCCGCAGAAGACACCGATTCTGCCGCGATTAGTTGGGCTGTTATGGTGTACGCCACATCGGGCGAAATGGAGTGCAGAAACGCCGCAACATAGTAGGGGCCCTGTCGCGGGTCTAGCAGATGCCCGGCGGTCACCTCACGCTCATACACAAAATGCGGCTCTTGAGCAACCTCAAAAACATCAGGGGTGTCGCCGCTGCTGCCACAAAACTGAGCTCTGTCGCCGCTGCCCTTGGAGTACAGCAGGCAGCTCAGCCCCGCTAATGTTTGACTTGCACGCATTGAGGGATTACCAGCCTTCACTGCCTGCGTCGGCCAACCGACCTCATCGCGGTCCCTCTGCGTAACGCTCGCCAAGAGGCGCGTTGGTGCCGTCACTGTCACTTCCAGCACCACAGACGGCTGGCGCTGCGTAAACTCAGCCTGCACCTTCACCGTCCCCCAGTCGCTCGTCAGTGGTGCCATACAGCCGCCTTGGAAGTACTGCGGTAAGTCCTCCAGCGCCATCCACAACGTGTCCCCCGCCGTCTCCTCCATGGCGAACACCAGATCGCTCACCTCGTCGACCCACGACTTTCCGGCGCGGCGCCAAAGGTCAAGCCACGACTCCGCCGACCTCCTCTTCTCAGCCGTCTGACGCAGACGCGCGACGCACTGCCCATCGCCGAGCGTCTCAAGCCCCAGCACCACAGTGGAGACGTTAGGGTCGAGTCCGACATCCTCGTACAGCACCACCAGCCGATCGTCTATCTCCTGTGTGCGGGCGGTGCCGCGAAAGTAGGGTTGCAGCCAGCACACCAAGCTCGGGATCTCCGTCGGTCGTTGCCGCAGCAGCCTCTTCATGAGCCCGAAGAAACTAGTTGCCTTGACGGTGGAGTCACGCAAGTCCTCGTGTGCTGGCCAGATGTCGCGCAGCACCGTGCAAGGCCCTCCGGTGAGCGCGCGGACAAAGTGCTCCAGAGGGGCCTCCCGCATTGCAGCGTAGGAGCCGAGCGACTTTGCGCACGCCTTCTCTAGCAGAGGCAGCCACAGCACCCGCAGGTCGTCAGCACAGTGGCTGAACTCGGGGCATCGTGCAGACGCAGGAAAGAACTCGTCCAAGACACAGGGCCACCACCAGCCCCCTGTGCACAGCCTCACGTGATAGGCCCCGACAGCTCGGTCGCGCTTGCCCTCCTGGGCCCCCTGCGGATGAATGAAGAGGCGGTGCAGCGCCTGGGGCCAGAGGCACGTAAGCCCGATTGCAACAGAGAGGAGTAGGTGGTTAGGGAACAGGCGTCCCGCACGCAAACCGTTGGGGTGACGGACGGGGCCGCGGAAGAGACGCACCTCGCGACAGGAGCTGTCATCGGCGGGGAGGTAACTCGCAGGCAGGCGCCAGTGCAGAGGAGGCACATAAAAGCTGTCCTGGCCGTGGCGGTAGAGGGAGGCGTGGCTTGGGAAGAAATGCGGGTCGACAAACCGAATCTGCCGCGCCACGCATCGGGCGACGAGGTGCGTCGCTGACACGCTACGGCGATCCGGCAACGCGGCATCCGGGCACGAGGTGGCAAGAACGCCCCAGTGCTGCCGCGGCTCCGCGCACAGTGCCTCATCCTCTTGGGTCGTCGCTGCACGCCTCGACAGGAGTGTTGCCTTGGAGAGGTTCTCCAAGCCCACCACTCTGCCCGTGAGCAACACCCTCGTCTCCTCAGGCCCCAGTTCCATCGACAGCTCCTGCTGCGCCCCATCGCCCTCTACCGTTACAGAGTGCCCTGGCGTCACCGTCGATCCGGCCGCGATGCGGTATCTCACCTGCACCGTGTAGTATCGAGTGTCGTTGTAGAAGGCCCAGGCGCCCCCGTCCGTCATGATGCAGTACAGCACCCCCTCATCAATCGCGGAGGTGACTGTGCCCGTCACAGAAGGTCCACAGTACCGGAAGACGGAGGTCTTCTGCCTCCATGTCGCAGGCACCGGTAGAGAGTCGGGGTCTATAGTGGTCTCGTCGAACTCGTCCGGAGCTGATGACATGCTGAGCGCCGGGGAGTTTCTCTGCGGCAACACGCCAGGTATCCCAGACGAGGTGTCGCGCAAGAGTGTGCACGCCACAGACGTGAATGAGAGAGCTGGAAGGTTGGTATCTGATGGTGCCGTCACGTTCTCTGACACGGATAGCGCAGCCAGCGGCCCCGCTACCTCGCGTAGCGCCGCGATTCCTGCGTGGAGTGCCGCGATGCGCTTCTCCAGAGCTGAGCGACGCGCAGCCTGCTCATGGCTGCGCGACAGACGTTCTTCCAGTCGCTCCAGCTTCCTCGAATTCCCCGCGAGGGCAGCCCTCAGAGAGGCGACAGAGACGGCGTCCAGCTGAAACGTGTGATGAAGAAACACCATTGTCCCGTGTGCAGCGGTGGTCGAGGGAAGACTAGTCAACGCGGAGGTGCGCCACTCCCTGCAGCGTGTCTCTGCGTTTGAACGGAGGGCGGAAGGGAATCGGCGTGCCTCCGTATCACGCGTCTGGTGCCCCTATGCGAAAAAAGCGAGCCACAATCACAAAGACAAGTATGCATACCTGTGATTGCGAATCAGCATATCCGTTCATTCGCCATTGTCGGAGAGAGAGAAACAGAGCGGGAGGAGGGAAAGTGGTACACGGAGGCCGAGAGCGCCTCAGCATATTTGTCTCCGGCGATTTCGACATCTCGCATGTCGGCAGCCGTGCCCCCCTACACCGCGGGGCCACACGAGCAGGAAGCAAGCACGTCTCTCCACAAGCGCATGCGTGCATGAATACACCTGCACTCGGGTACGGACGAGGGTGCAGACTCACGTGTCCTTCTAGTCTTTTGCCTCCCCTCTCACTATGGCAATTAGTGTCCGTTCAGGCATTTATGCCACATCACGGTTCTCCTCATGTCCGCTGGCCGCTGACAGCACAGCAGTACAACTAGCAGTGAAAAACGCGTGAAAGCTGCGTCATGCCGTCACGAAGCACCGCATAGCCGGCAATACCGTAGACAAAACAATTTTCGAGAGCAGAGAACAGAAAGCGTGTTCAACGTACAAGTCACCGGCACACTCGGCACACAGTCCAGAGAGTCGGACACGCACAGTCCCGCTCGCTGCGCTGCCGCACCTTCACCGTTGGCGGGGCCATGTCCCCACCGCAGTACCGTGATGCCGGCTTGCTCGGTTGCCCGCTTCGCGCGCGGGGCTCCCCATCCGCCCAATGCCGACGGCCGCCTGGTGCGCCGACGAGTGCGCGCTGCGGCACACGGGCACCGCTCGTCCCGAGCACCCCCGGCGCTCCCGCACAGCGCGGCCAACCATGGGTCACCCAGCGCAAAGCGCAACCGCACAGACGGCAGCCGCCCCGCATCCGGGAGCCGCCACAGTCCACCAGCAGCAATCGCCACGGGCCCGGCCCTCAGCCACTGTCGTCGCAGCACACACCCCAGCGGTTCCATCGTCCGGTTCCCCGTCCGCTCCGCGCGCAGCCTCCTGACGCCGCCTCCCCCAACGCAGACACCGCTCGCATCCCCGTCGAAAGCCGCCCCGGCAGCACCTGGAGGCCATTGCCGCTTCGTCGCCGTTGACAGCGACACCCAGCCGGCATGCCGCCGGCATCGCCGACCCCCTGCCTGCCGCACGCCTCAACACCTGCCTGCAGCCCACATGCCGTCGATCTGCGCACTGGCTCGCTCACTCCTAGCACACCGCCGCCCACCAGGAGCAGCCAGCCGGCCCCGCTGTCACCGTCGGCATCGCCCCAGCGCCTCATCCTCACACCACCGGCATCGCTGTCGCTCACACGGAGCCCCCGCCCCTCACGCATAGGTGCCGGCGAAAGCGAGGCCTTCCGGTCCGCCACACCACCAACGCCGCACACCGCGCCCGACACCACGCCCCCATGCCGCCGATGGACAGCACCGCCGCGTGCGGGTCCATCGCCAGGTCCCTCCTGCCCGCCAACAGCCGGCCCCGATCTCAGAGACTGCCAAGCTGCGCCCACCCTGTCGCGCTCCAGATGCTCTGCCGCAGTCGCCCCCCGATTCCCACAAGCTGCCGGCACCCCCACCAGCGGTACAGCGGCGCGTGCGGGTGCCGGCTGCCACGGGACGCGTGCAACAGCGCGCCCGCTCCATTCCGCTGCCTCGCCCTCCTCCTGTCCGCTCCCGCCGTCCCCCACTCCCTCCCCCATCCCGTGCTCGACCCGTGGCAGTGGCACCCCGATCTCCCGCTCCCCTGCCAGCGTCGGCCCCCTTCGGCCCGTCTCACCGTCCCATGCGCCTGCTCCCGGTCAAACATCAGGGCCACGGGGCCCATCCTCCGCTCGTCCCGGGAGCGCACGCCGCCGACGGAGAGCCCGCACGAAAACAGCACCCGAGTGAGGACGCAGTCCACGACGCCCCTCAAGGCCAGCGCTCCGTCGCGGCTCCCTCCATGCAGCGCCGCGGATCGTCGAGAGCACGACGATGAGGGTCCGCACCGCGTACCAGCCTGGGCAATACGGGTCGGCAATGAGGATGTGGACAGGGCGGGTGCTCAGCAGGGCCCACGTCACGCCGCCCTCAAGCAAATGGCACCGGCAGCGCTGGGCGGCGGTGGCATCTCCATAGCAACGACGACCACAGCGTCCACGCACTCCGGTCCGCGGCGTCCGCGGCAAACGGCGCCGCAGTTGCTTTCTACGCGACAAGCAGTGCCCAATCCGCCCCACCGTGGATGCCCAGTACAGCAGGTGCTACGACGCCAACCACCCCACTGATCGAACACGGAGGAGGCAACAGACGAGCGCACGCGAGTCCTCTTTCGTCAGTACAGAGGAAAGCGACCGACCACCTCAACGGCGGCGACACACACGCCCTCCCAGTCCAGCCCCCGCTCGTCAGAGGTCCGTATCCGCTCCTTCTCCCGGCAGCCGGCGCGGGCGCCTTCCACCGACCACCTCGCAGCCGCCTCCAGCCAGCTGCCGCACGGAAGGGCCCTCCACGCCACGGGCGCACTCCCCCGACACCCGCAATCCGCGCACCGGCGCACAGCGGAGGAGGGGCCCCCTCCGCACCGGCAACACCGCAGCCGCCTACGGCGCACACCGCTCCGGCACGCCCCCTACAGCGTCCGAGAGGGGTCGCAGAACGGAGGTCGACCAGTGGGCCCGGCATCATCGGCTGCAGCGCATACAAGCCCGTCCGCAGGCACCGGCACACTCGCCCGCAGGCCTGCAGCGGAGAGGACGAGGCAGCCAGGAGACGGCGGGCGCGCCAGTGCCCCGTCAGCATCCACTCACCAATGCGCACGCACGCACCACAGCACACAAACACACACGCATGCGCACGCGTCAGCGACTCCGCCCGTGCACCGCGCACACACCGCGCGAGTCCGCCGCATCGCCCCCGTGCATGCACGCCTGCCATCCCAGCACAGGCAGCCGAGCCTCCGCAGCCGCCGAGCGTCCTCCCGCAGCAAGTGCTCGGCAACACACCCGCACTCGCACGCACCTCGCGGGCCCCACGTCGCAGTGCGTCACCGTGCAGTGGCGTGTGCATCCGACGGCTCACCGTCAACGCACGCCGGCAGAGCCACGGCAGCGATGCGACGTTACTAGGAGGCGACGCCACCACCAGCGCGCCAGCCGCGCGGGCATCCGGAAAGCAGCACACCGCACCGCATGCGGCAGCATCACATGCACCGGCAGCAGCGCCACCTGTGCCGCCCACCGCGCACACACAGATGTCGGTGTTGCCTCTCCCCGCATCCCGCCTGCCCAGTCCGCCGGAGCGCGTACCGCTGCCGGCCCATGGGTCTCTCCCCGTTTTGGTGTGCGGGGGGTCGCGCTCACCCCGGCGGTGTCGCTCCCCATCCTCGTGCCTCGCCATGAAGCACGCATGAGACAAGCGCCAAGGCGCAGCAGAGAAGAGAGGGGCAGACGAGGAGGAGTGAGCGCACATGGAGGCGGCGTCGCCGCGAGGCACACACACACACGCACATAGCACAGCCGCGCCGCTGGCAGCAGCAAGGTGCTCGCCGCACCCCCTACCCCTCCCCTCGCAGAAGGGGGGTGGGGGGGGCGAGCCCAGTGCCGGCGCGCACGCCGTCGGCATCGCCCAGCGGACGTCACGAGAGCGCGAGTCCGAGAGAGGCATAACGACCAGAGCCGCGCGCGAGGGGACGTAGCACAGAAGGAAAGACAAAGCGAGAAGAAAGGGGGCGAGAGGCACGCGCACACACGCGCTCCGCCGTCCCGGGTCGACGCAAACGCGAGCCGTCTCGGCGAGACGAAAGCGTCACACCCCGTCACGGCCCGGCGCGCGTGCTCCGCCCCTCTCGTTTGGAGGGTTGGCGGTCTGCGGTTGGCGTGGCTGCCGGACGCACGGCGGCACTTGCCGGCGCCACACCACACCGACACGTCCACAAACACACGAGCTCAGGCACAGCGCACCCGCCTCCGTTGCACCACGGCTGCATCCCGGTCGCCATGGACGCACCGCCTCCCGCGCATCCGGGGCATGCGCCTCACCGGCACATCCTGTGCGTGCTCGTCCCCTCCTCGCGTGCGTGCGGCGCTAGCAGCGCAAGGCGGAGACAAGGGTGCACGGCATGCCTCCGTCCACGCGGGGCGCGACCACGGTCCTGCTCGAGGGCGGAAGCGGCGACGTCAGTCGCGTGGGTAACAGGGGGTGGCCTAGGTGCATCCCGGGCGAGCGCAGAGAGGAGGTTGGCCAGCCGCAGGACAGGGCCTTTTGAGACCCTGTGCTCTGCCGGCAGATGCCATGCCTCCCCCCTCACACGCCTCAAGCCGCGGCATGCCGTTATGCGGTGTAGACACTCTCCACACCCGCGTCGGGAGGACTCGGTGGTGTGACGAGGCACCCAAACAAACAACGCAGAGGAAGATACGACACAGGAAAGGTAAACAGATAATAAAGACTCAGCAAGCAAATAAGTGGACGCGGGCAAACGCACACACGCGCACGCCGTGCGGCACAGTAGCTCATCGAGGGGAGGCGCCTGTCGACGCGAAACCGGAAACAAGCGAGAGACGGAGAGGGGCGCCGCGCGCGGTCGTCAGGACGGCTCCAGAGAGCAGCAACGCGCAAGCGCCACATGCACATGCACGACGTCACGTCGCCTCCGCAGCCGCATCGGAGCCGCCTCCGCCTTCCTACACGTCTCGCCGGCCCCGCACTCCCCTGCACGCCGGGGGTGCCCTCCTGTGTAGCAGCGGGTGCTTACGCGTGCGCGCACACGTAGGGCATGCATGAGGCGCGAAGGAAGAAGAGCAAGACCTGCCATCGTCCCCCTCTGGCGTTGCGTGTGCACCGGTGTGTCGCCTGCACCCGCCACCACCACACCAGCGCACCCCGTCTCCCCTCGAGCAGTCCGTGCGGTGTGCGCCAGGGGGTGAGGCAGACACGCAAGGGCGGCGGCCACCGCGGAGGCGAGAGACACCACAGAGACGCGGTGCGGCGCTGCGCCTCCCGCCGCTCTCTCAAGTGCGTCCGTCTCTCCCCCTGCCCTCCCCGCACCCCTCGCCGCCCTCGCCGCCACGCTCCGTCGCATTCCCGCGGTCACCGTCCGGCCCTGGCGGCGGCCGTGCCATCCCCTCGCTGCCCCTCTCGCGCTCTCGGCTCACAAAGGGTCGTCGGGCGGGCGAGCCTGAGGGCAGGGTCGTCGGTGCGCCCGTCCCCGCTAACGGTGCGTCGCCCACTGCAGAGCGCACGGCGCCGTGCAGCGCAGCACAGGCAAAAGCGGACGGAGCGGCGGGCACGGCGCATAGGGCACGCGCAGGAGAGGACGAGGACGGCCACGCAGAAACCGTCATCACGCCAGCACGCGCTCGCACACGCCGCACGCGCACTCGACAGCGAAGCCACATCGACACTCGACAGGGAGCGCGCACGCACCGACAGCCGCGCAGCACCACGCGAGCGGGGAAACAGACGCCGCAGCGCAGAAACATAGAGGGGCTCATCACGACGTGCGTGCCAGGGTGCGCGTGCGCGGCGGCACCGCATCGCCAACGGGTCACCCGCGCCGCGCACGCACGCACGAGGCGGCGGCGAGAGAGAGGGTGCCGGCGAAAGGCCGAGGCAAGCGTCCGCAGCCTCCGCGCCCTCCGTCTGTCCCGTCGGGATCAGCTCACCCGGCCACTCCACCACGACGCCTCGGTGGAGCTGCCGCGCGGATGTCAAGTTCGACCGTCCGTTCCTGTCGCACTCTCCCTCCTACTGCTCCGCTGCCTTTGTCACCGCCGCATGCTCTTCCGCCTCCTTACCGGATTGCCCGAGTTGCCACGGGAGCATCAGGAAGATGATGTTGAAGATATCCAGCGCCCAGGCAAACACGAAGAGGCTGAACCCAGTGCCGAAATTGTAGGCTAAACTCAGCGGTTGGCAGTTGGGTTCCTTGATTCGGTAAGTCACCACCATGAGCGCCCAGACAAAACCAGCGGTGACAGCACCCACGATGTTCAGCACCAGGCAGAGCCAGCGGAAGCAAGCGCAGCAGTACAGCAAAAGGCAGCCAAAGAGCAGTGCCGCGCCGTACACAAAGATGGAGATAATAGCGAACGCCTCAGCAGCGCGGAAGTTGTCGCGGATGCGCGGGCAATCCCCCCACCCGACGTTCAAGGGGAGGGTAATCTGGGGCTTTCGGCAATTGCTCTTTCCACCCCACAACGTGACGCAGAATTTGTGGACAACGATGAACTCCGGTTTTATGTAAAACATATCGACTCCTGTGCCGATCATCACGAACACGAACGCAATGAGCTGGAGCACCACGTAGATGATGACGCCGAGCTTCACCGCCATTTTCGAGACCGCACAACGCAGAGCTGAGAGAGGCGAGGCGGAGGCACACAGCACAAAGGGCGAGGCGCAGGGTCTGGGGGTCGAGACGGCGCAACAGAGCGGGCGAGGAGGGCGCGGGGTGCAGGCCGGAGACAGCGAGGGAGAGCCTTGACAGCACATGCACAGGTGCGTTGCGTCGACGTTCATGCGCGCGTTGTCGGTGTTCGGTGGGGGGTGCGCGCGTGTTGTGAGAGGGCGCAGACGGACAGGGGCGAGGAGAGAGGAGGGGACAGAGACACAGAGAGTGGGGAGGCAGGGGGAGGTCACAGGCAGCGGAGACTGCCAGGCGTGCGCAGCGGCGGCAGATGCGCCGTTGGCTGGCATGCGCACAGACAAAAAGCAGCAGGAGAGGAGGCCGGGGCATGTGCCGCGCGCCGCACAGCGAGGACGAGGGGGAGAGAGTGCAACGACACGCAGGCGCACAGCACACCGCCCGGTGCCTCCGGCTGCGTCCTTCTCGCTTCCGCGTCGCCAAACGAGCGCCTGCGCGGCCACGATGGAGACCCGTGCGCAGGCGAGCCGGGCCGCCACGGCGTGCGGGCGGGCGGCATGCAGCACCGCCACCACGCACCGTCGCACCCGAGCACCGGCCCGCACAGCAGAACACACACCGACCACAGCAGCGCCGGGGGAGACACCAGCACACAAGCACACAGACCCCGTCGCGGCACACAGCAGGCAGGGGCACGGCGGCTGCGCAGACGGACCCAACACGCACAGACACCGCACCACACCACAGACAGACGTCAGCAGCGAGCAGGGGGTGTGAGACGCAGCCACACCGTGTGCGCGCGATGCGCCGACGAAGGCGCCGGTGCCAGTCGCAGCACGCGAGGGGGCCCTGCATCCGTGCACACGCCCCTCCGCCCAGACACACACGCGCTCGCACACACACACCACCCGCGCTCACCCATCACATCCTCACTTCACAGCGCGCCTACAGCCAGCACCACCGGGAGGCGCAGCGCACAGGCCTGCCGCCGAGCACCCACGCACACCCTGCGCGATCGCCCAGCGCCATGTCCCGCAGCGCCGCACAGCCCTAAGCAGCCTGGCATCCCTGCGCCTTCCCGAACAGATACCGCGCCCGTCACAGGCGGCAAGCAGCTCATCCAAGCCGCCTCCGCCACGGCACACCGCGTCCACAAACACCTCCCCGCAGAGAGCCTCCACGCAGCCCCGGAGGTGCCCCTACGCCGGCGAGAGCCGCTCCAGTCGCCGCCCGGTCAGCAGGTCCGCGTAGAGGTCCAGAGCAGGGGCAGCAGCGTGTGCGCCACGGCCAGCGGCGCCGGCCGCAGCACCGCCACGGTGTCGCACCTGCGGCGTCCGCGCAGCCACGCGTGTCCGGCTAACGCCCATCGACAGGCGATGCGCCGCGCTCCCGGCCGACCACTGCAGCGCCACCGTCGTTGCTGGCACCGCTGCCGCACCCGCTCCTTCCACCGACCACCTCGCAGCCGTCCCAAGCCAGCTGCCGCACGGCAGGGCCCTCCAGGCCACGGGCGCACTCCCCCACACCCGCACACCCTCCCGCGGCACCACAACCATTCACCCACCCGCAATCCGCGCACCGCCGCACAGCGGAAGAGGGGCCCCCTCCGCACCGGCAACACAACAGCCGCATACGGCGCACACCGCTCCGCCACGCCCCCTACAGCGTGCGAGAGGGGTCGCGGAACGGAGGGCGATCAGTGGGGCCCGGCATCACCGGCCGCAGCGCTGTACGA
>NC_018334.1:146872-175992 GCF_000234665.1 Leishmania mexicana MHOM/GT/2001/U1103
CCTTCGGCTGCTTGGTCTCCTTCGAGTTGCAGCACCCCATTCTCTCTCGGCACCGTTTGTGCAGATCGTCAAGACAATGGTACACGGAATGGGGAGGCAGTACAGTAAAGTACCGTGCGTGTGTGTGTGTGGTGTGCGTACAAGGGATGTATGCGGGGGATTCCTGCTGACACATTGTGCGCGAGGAGTAAAAATGCGTGAGCATTTCCGTTCATTCGCCATTGTCGGAGAGAGAGACAGAGCGGGAGGAGGGAAAGTGGTACACGGAGGCCGAGAGCGCCTCAGCATATTTGTCTCCGGCGATTTCGACATCTCGCATGTCGGCAGCCGTGCCCCCCTACACCGCGGGGCCACACGGGCAGGAAGCAAGCACGTCTCTCCACAAGCGCATGCGTGCATGAATACACCTGCACTCGGGTACGGACGAGGGTGCAGACCCACGTGTCCTTCTAGTCTTTTGCCTCCCCTCTCACTATGGCAATTAGTGTCCGTTCAGGCATTTATGTCACATCACGGTTCTCCTCATGTCCGCTGGCCGCTGACAGCACAGCAGTACAACTCGCAGTGAAAAACGCGTGAAAGCTGCGTCATGCCGTCACGAAGCACCGCATAGCCGGCAATACCGTAGACAAAACAATTTTCGAGAGCAGAGAACAGAAAGCGTGTTCAACGTACAAGTCACCGGCACACTCGGCACACAGTCCAGAGAGTCGGACACGCACAGTCCCGCTCACTGCGCTGCCGCACCTTCACCGTTGGCGGGGCCATGTCCCCACCGCAGTACCGTGATGCCGGCTTGCTCGGTTGCCCGCTTCGCGCGCGGGGCTCCCCATCCGCCCAATGCCGACGGCCGCCTGGTGCGCCGTCGCGTGCGCGCTGCGGCACACGGGCACCGTTCGTCCCGAGCACCCCCGGCGCTCCCGCACAGCGCGGCCAACCATGGGTCACCCAGCGCAAAGCGCAACCGCACAGACGGCAGCCGCACCGCATCCAGGAGCCGCCACAGTCCACCAGCAGCAATCGCCACGGGCCCGGCCCTCAGCCACTGTCGTCGCAGCACACACCCCAGTGGTTCCATTGTCAGGTTGCCCATCAGCTCCGCGAGCAACCTCCTGACGCCGCCTCCCCCAACGCAGACACCGCTCGCATCCCCGTCGAAAGCCGCCCCGGCAGCACCTGGGGGCCACTGCCGCTTCGCCGCCGTTGGAGAGCGACACCCAGCCGGCATGCCGCCGGAATCGCCGACCTCCGCCGCCTCAACACCTGCCTGCAGCCCACATGCCGTCGATCTGCGCACTGGCTCGCTCACTCCTAGCACACCGCCGCCCACCAGGAGCAGCCAGCCGGCCCCGCTGTCTCCGTCGGCATCGCCCCAGCGCCTCATCCTCACACCACCGGCATCGCTATCGCTCACACGGGGCCCCCGCCCCTCACGCATAGGTGCCGGCGAAAGCGATGCCTTCCGGTCCGCCACACCACCAACGCCGCACACCGCGCCGGACACCACGCCCCCATGCCGCCGATGGACAGCACCGCCGCGTGCGGGTCCATCGCCAGGTCCCTCCTGCCCGCCAACAGCCGGCCCCGATCTCAGAGACTGCCACGCTGCGCCCACCCTGTCGCGCTCCAGATGCTCTGCCGCAGTCGCCCCCCGATTCCCGCGAGCTGCCGGCACCCCCACCAGCGGTACAGCGGCGCGTGCGGGTGCCGGCTGCCACGGGACGCGTGCAACAGCGCGCCCGCTCCATTCCGCTGCCTCGCCCTCCTCCTGTCCGCTCCCGCCGTCCCCCACTCCCTCCCCCATCCCGTGCTCGACCCGTGGCAGTGGCACCCCGATCTCCCGCTCCCCTGCCAGCGTCGGCCCCCTTCGGCCCGTCTCACCGTCCCATGCGCCTGCTCCCGGTCAAGCATCAGGGCCACGGGGTCCATCCTCCGCTCGTCCCGGGAGCGCACGCCGCCGACGGGGAGCCCGCACGAAAACAGCGCCCGAGTGAGGACGCAGTCCACGACGCCCCTCAAGGCCAGCGCTCCGTCGCGGCTCCCTCCATGCAGCGCCGCGGGTCGTCGGGAGCACGACGATGAGGGTCCGCACCGCGTACCAGCCTGGGCAATACGGGTCGGCAATGAGGATGTGGACAGGGCGGGTGCTCAGCAGGGCCCACGTCACGCCGCCCTCGAGCAAATGGCACCGGCAGCGCTGGGCGGCGGTGGCATCTCCATAGCAACGACGACCACAGCGTCCACGCACTCCGGTCCGCGGCGTCCGCGGCAAACGGCGCCGCAGTTACTTTCGACGCGACAAGCAGTGCCCAATCCGCCCCACCGTGGATGCCCAGTACAGCAGGTGCTACAACGCCAACCACCCCGCTGATCGAACACGGAGGAGGCAACGGACACGAGCGCACGCGAGTCCTCTTTCGTCAGTACAGAGGAAAGCGACCGACCACCTCAACGGCGGCGACACACACGCCCTCCCAGTCCAGCCCCCGCTCGTCAGAGGTCCGTATCCGCTCCTTCTCCCGGCAGCCGGCGCGGGCGCCTTCCACCGACCACCTCGCAGCCGCCTCCAGCCAGCTGCCGCACGGAAGGGCCCTCCACGCCACGGGCGCACTCCCCCGACACCCGCAATCCGCGCACCGGCGCACAGCGGAGGAGGGGCCCCCTCCGCACCGGCACGCCCCCTACAGCGTCCGAGAGGGGTCGCAGAACGGAGGTCGACCAGTGGGCCCGGCATCACCGGCTGCAGCGCATACAAGCCCGTCCGCAGGCACCGGCACACTCGCCCGCAGGCCCGCAGCGGAGAGGACGAGGCAGCCAGGAGACGGCGGGCGCGCCAGTGCCCCGTCAGCATCCACTCACCAACGCGCACGCACGCACCACAGCACACAAACACACACGCATGCGCACGCGTCAGCGACTCCGCCCGTGCACCGCGCACACACCGCGCGAGTCCGCCGCATCGCTTCCGTGCATGCACGCCTGCCATCCCAGCACAGGCAGCCGAGCCTCCGCAGCCGGCGAGCGTCCTCCCGCAGCAAGTGCTCGGCAACACACCCGCACTCGCACGCACCTCGCGGGCCCCACGTCGCAGTGCGTCACCGTGCAGTGGCGTGTGCATCCGACGGCTCACCGTCAACGCACGCCGGCAGAGCCACCGCAGCTGCGCCGGCATCCGCACAAACGCGCAGGGATCAGCCCAGGCACAGCACACCGCTCGCGCCCGTGCAGCCCGTCCACGTCGCTGCGGCGTGTCCCCACAGCCTCCCCAAAGTGCACCGGGTCGGACGCATCCCGCGTGCCCTCCGGTCCACGCACCCCGACGTGCACGAGCGGTACGCCCGCAACGCGTACGGCGGTGCGGCACAAGGCACTCCCCCCCCTACAGCTACCGGCCACGGCAGTGATGCGACGATACTAGGAGGCGACGCCACCACCAGCGCGCCAGCCGCGCGGGCAATCCGGAAAGCAGCACACCGCACCGCATGCGGCAGCATCACATGCACCGGCAGCAGCGCCACCTGTCCCGCCCACCGCGCACAGACAGATGTCGGCGGTGCCTCTGCCCGCATCCCGCCTGCCCAGTCTGCCGGAGCGCGTACCGCTGCCGGCCCATGGGTGTATCCCCGTTTTGGTGTGCGGGGGGTCGCGCTCACCCCGGCGGTGTCGCTCCCCATCCTCGTGCCTCGCCATGAAGCACGCATGAGACAAGCGCCAAGGCGCAGCAGAGAAGAGAGGGGCAGACGAGGAGGAGTGAGCGCACATGGAGGCGGCGTCGCCGCGAGGCACACACACGCACGCACATAGCACAGCCGCGCCGCTGGCAGCAGCAAGGTGCTCGCCGCACCCCCTACCCCTCCCCTCGCAGAAGGGGGGCGAGCCCAGTGCCGGCGCGCACGCCGTCGGCGTCGCCCAGCGGACGTCACGAGAGCGCGAGTGCGAGAGAGGCATAACGAACAGAGCCGCGCGCGGGGGACGTAACACAGAAGGAAAGACAAAGCGAGAAAAAAGGGGGCGAGAGGCACGCGCACGCACGCGCTCCGCCGTCCCGGGCCGACGCAAACGCGAGCCGTCGCGGCGAGACGAAAGCGTCACACCGCGTCACGGCCCGGCGCGCGTGCTCCGCCCCTCTCGTTTGGAGAGTTGGCGGTCTGCGGTTGGCGTGGCTGCCGGACGCACAGCGGCACTTGCCGGCGTCACACCACACCGACACGTCCACAAACACACGAGCTCAGGCACAGCGCACCCGCCTCCGTTGCACCACGGCTGCATCCCGGTCGCCATGGACGCACCGCCTCCCGCGCATCCGGGGCATGCGCCTCACCGGCACATCCTGTGCGTGCTCGTCCCCTCCTCGCGTGCGTGCGGCGCTAGCAGCGCAAGGCGGAGACAAGGGTGCACGGCATGCCTCCGTCCACGCGGGGCGCGACCACGGTCCTGCTCGAGGGCGGAAGCGGCGACGTCAGTCGCGTGGGTAACAGGGGGTGGCCTAGGTGCATGCCGGGCGAGCGCAGAGAGGAGGTTGGCCAGCCGCAGGTCAGGGCCTTTTGAGACCCTGTGCTCTGCCGGCACACGCCATGCCTCCCCCTCACACGCCTCAAGCCGCGGCATGCCGTAATACAGGGTAGACACTCTCCACACCCGCGTCGGGAGGACTCGGTGGTGTGACGAGGCACCCAAACAAACAACGCAGAGGAAGATACGACACAGGAAAGGCAAAGAGATAATAAAGACTCAGCAAGCAAACTGAGGCACACACACACGCACGCACGCACGCGGACGCAGGCAGACAGTCGAACACCGAACACGTCCTTCACCAGCGGAGGGCAGAGAGAGAGGAGAGCGCGGAGCGGCGGGTGCGGCCACGATAGCGGGAATATATACGAAAACAACAGCAACAAAACTATGTGGTGCAGGGAGTGCGCGCGACGGCTTCACAGCGTCGTGGTGCCGCCATCCTCGCCCTCTGAGTCCGAGCGCCGCGGGGAGCCGTCGCAGCAGGGGAGGGGCGCCATGGTGGCGGCATCCACTGAGCAAGGAGGTGGACGACTACAGGGGCGCGGGCACACGCACACACGCGCACGCCGTGCGGCACAGTAGCCCATCGAGGGGAGGCGCGGGTCGAAACGAAACCGGAAACAAGCGAGAGACGGAGAGGAGCGCAGCGCGCGGTCGTCAGGATGGCTCCAGAGAGCAGCAACGCGCAAGCGCCACGCGCACATGCCCGACGTCACGTTGCCTCCGCAGCTGCATCGGAGCCGCCTCCGACTTACCACACGTCTCGCCGGCCCCGCACTCCCCTGCACGCCGGGGGTGCCCTCCTGTGCAGCAGCGGGTGCTTACGCGTGCGCGCACACGTAGGGCGTGCATGCCTCGCGAAGAAGAGCAAGACTGCCATCGCCCCCTCTGGCGTTGCGTGTGCACCGGTGTGTCGCCTGCACCCGCCACCACACCAGCGCACCCCGTCTCCCCTCGAGCAGTCCGTGCGGTGTGCGCCAGGGGGTGAGGCAGACACGCGAGGGCGGCGGCCACCGCGGACGCGAGAGACACACCACCGAGACGCGGTGCGGCGCTGCGCCTCCCGCCGCTCTCTCAAGCGCGTCCGTCTGATCACCCCCCTGCCCTCCGCGCCCCCTCGCCGCCCTCGCCGCCACGCTCCGTCGCATTCCTGCGGTCACCGTCTGGCCCTGGCGGCGGCCGTCGCATCCCCTCGCTGCCCCTCTCGCACTCTCGGCTCACAAAGGGTCGTCGGTGCGCCCGTCCCCGCTAACGGTGCGTCGCCCACTGCAGAGCGCACGGCGCCGTGCAGTGCAGCACAGGCAAAAGCGGACGGAGCGGCGGGCACGGCGCAGAGGACACGCGCAGGAGAGGACGAGGACGGCCACGCAGAAACCGTCATCACGCCAGCACGCGCACTCAACAGCGAAGCCACATCGACACTCGACAGGTAGTCCGCACGCACCGACAGCCGCGCAGCACCACGCAAACGAGGAAGCCGACGCCGCAGCGCAGAAAGCGAGAGGGGCTCCTCGGGACGTGCGTGCAGGGTGCGCGTGCGCCGCTGCACCACATCGCCAACGCGTCACCCGCGCCGCACACGCACGCACGAGGCGGCGGCGAGAGAGAGGGTGCCGGCGAAAGGCCGAGGCCACCGTCCGCAGCCTCCGCGCCCTCCGTCTGTCCCGACGGCAGCAGCTCACCCGGCCCCTCCACGGCGACGCCTCGGTGGAGCTGCCGCGCTGCCGTTAAGTTCCACCGTGCAATCCTGCCGCACTCTCCCTCCTACTCCATTTCCTTATACTCCTCCTCCTCTGGCATTGACTCTTCCTCCTCCATCTCCTCCGTATACTCCTTCGACTCCTCACTCTCACCGGATTCCCCGAGTTGCCACGGGAGCAGCAGGAAGATGAGGTCGAGGATATCCAGCACCCAGGCGCACAAAATTAGACCGAAGCCAGTGCCGAAATTGTAGGCTATACTCAGCTTTTCACACTTTGGATCCTTGATTCGGTAAGTCACCACCATGAGCACCCAGACAACACCAGCGGTGACAGCACCGACGATGTTCAGCGCCAGGCAGACCCAGCGGAAGAGTGCGCAGAAGTACAGCAAAAGGAAGCCGAAGAGGAACGCAAAGCCGTACACGAAGATGGAGATGATAGCGAACGCCTCAGCAGCGCGGAAGTTGTCCCGGAGGCGCGGGCAGAGCGCCCACTGGAAGTCCGACGTGATGGTAATCTTGGGCTTTCGGCAATCATCCTTTCCACCCCACAACGTGACGCATAGCCTCCAGCCAAAGCTGAAGTCCGGTTTTATGTAAAACATATCGACTCCCGTGCCGATCATCACGAACACGAACGCGATGAGCTGGAGCACCACGTAGACGATGACGCCGAGCTTCACCGCCATTTTCGAGACCGCACAACGCAGAGCTGAGAGAGGCGAGGCGGAGGCACACAGCACAAAGGGCGAGGCGCAGGGTCTGGGGGTCGAGACGGCGCAACAGAGCGGGCGAGGAGGGCGCGGGGTGCAGGCCGGAGACAGCGAGGGAGAGCCTTGACAGCACATGCACATGTGCGTTGCGTCGACGTTCATGCGCGCGTTGTCGGTGTGCGGTGGGGGGTGCGCGCGTGTTGTGAGAGGGCGCAGACGGACAGGGGCGAGGAGAGAGAGGAGGGGACAGAGACACAGAGAGTGGGGAGGCAGGGGGAGGTCACAGGCAGCGGAGACTGCCAGGCGTGCGCAGCGGGGGCAGATGCGCCGTTGGCTGGCATGCGCACAAACAAAAAGCATCAGGAAAGGAGGCCCGGGCATGTGCCGCGCGCCGCACGGCGAGGACGAGGGGGAGAGAGTGCAACGACACGCAGGCGCACAGCACACCGCCCGGTGCCTCCGGCTGCGTCCTTCTCGCTTCCGCGTCGCCAAACGAGCGCCTGCGCGGCCACGATGGAGACCCGTGCGCAGGCGAGGCGGGCCGCCACGGCGTGCGGGCGGGCGGCATGCAGCACCGCCACCACGCACCGTCGCACCCGAGCACCGGCCCGCACAGCAGAACACACACCGACCACAGCAGCGCCGGGGGAGACACCAGCACACAAGCACACAGACCCCGTCGCGGCACACAGCAGGCAGGGGCACGGCGGCTGCGCAGACGGGCCCAACACGCACAGACACCGCACCGCAGCAGCCCCGCACCACACCACAGACAGACGTCAGCAGCGAGCAGGGGGTGTGAGACGCAGCCACACCGTGTGCGCGCGATGCGCCGACGAAGGCGCCGGTGCCAGTCGCAGCACGCGAGGGGGCCCTGCATCCGTGTACACGCCCCTCCGCCCAGACACACACGCGCTCGCACACACACACCACCCGCGCTCACCCATCACGTCCTCACTTCACAGCGCGCCTACAGCCAGCGCCACCGGGAGGCGCAGCGCACAGGCCTGCCGCCGAGCACCCACGCACACCCTGCGCGATCGCCCAGCGCCATGTCCCGCAGCGCCGCACAGCCCTCAGCAGCTTCGCAGCCGTGCGCCTTCCCGCACAGACACCGCGCCCGTCACAGGCGGCAAGCAGCTCATCCAAGCCGCCTCCGTCCCGGCACACCGCGTCCACACACACCTCCCCGCAGAGAGCCTCCACGGAATCCATGAGGTGCCCCTACGCCGGCGAGAGCCGCTCCAGTCGCCGCCCGGTCAGCAGGTCCACGTAGAGGTCCAGAGCAGGGGCAGCAGCGTGTGCGCCACGGCCATCGGCACCGGCCGCAGCCCCGCCACGGTATCGCACCTGCGGCATCCGCGCAGCCACGCGTGTCCGGCTCACGCCCATCGACAGGCGATCCGCCGCGTTCCCGGCCGACCACTGCAGCGCCACCGTCGTTGCTGGCACCGCTGCCGCACCCGCTCCTTCTCCCGGCAGCCGGCGCGGGCGCCTTCCACCGACCACCTCGCAGCCGCCTCCAGCCAGCTGCCGCACGGAAGGGCCCTCCACGCCACGGGCGCACTCCCCCGACACCCGCAATCCGCGCACCGGCGCACAGCGGAGGAGGGGCCCCCTCCGCACCGGCAACACCGCAGCCGCCTACGGCGCACACCGCTCCGGCACGCCCCCTACAGCGTCCGAGAGGGGTCGCAGAACGGAGGTCGACCAGTGGGCCCGGCATCATCGGCTGCAGCGCATACAAGCCCGTCCGCAGGCACCGGCACACTCGCCCGCAGGCCTGCAGCGGAGAGGACGAGGCAGCCAGGAGACGGCGGGCGCGCCAGTGCCCCGTCAGCATCCACTCACCAATGCGCACGCACGCACCACAGCACACAAACACACACGCATGCGCACGCGTCAGCGACTCCGCCCGTGGACCGCGCACACACCGCGCGAGTCCGCCGCATCGCCCCCGTGCATGCACGCCTGCCATCCCAGCACAGGCAGCCGAGCCTCCGCAGCCGCCGAGCGTCCTCCCGCAGCAAGTGCTCGGCAACACACCCGCACTCGCACGCACCTCGCGGGCCCCACGTCGCAGTGCGTCACCGTGCAGTGGCGTGTGCATCCGACGGCTCACCGTCAACGCACGCCGGCAGAGCCACGGCAGCGATGCGACGTTACTAGGAGGCGACGCCACCACCAGCGCGCCAGCCGCGCGGGCATCCGGAAAGCAGCAAACCGCACCGCATGCGGCAGCATCACATGCACCGGCAGCAGCGCCACCTGTGCCGCCCACCGCGCACACACAGATGTCGGTGTTGCCTCTCCCCGCATCCCGCCTGCCCAGTCCGCCGGAGCGCGTACCGCTGCCGGCCCATGGGTCTCTCCCCGTTTTGGTGTGCGGGGGGTCGCGCTCACCCCGGCGGTGTCGCTCCCCATCCTCGTGCCTCGCCATGAAGCACGCATGAGACAAGCGCCAAGGCGCAGCAGAGAAGAGAGGGGCAGACGAGGAGGAGTGAGCGCACATGGAGGCGGCGTCGCCGCGAGGCACACACACACACGCACATAGCACAGCCGCGCCGCTGGCAGCAGCAAGGTGCTCGCCGCACCCCCTACCCCTCCCCTCGGAGAAGGGGGGGGCGAACCCAGTGCCGGCGCGCACGCCGTCGGCGTCGCCCAGCGGACGTCACGAGAGCGCGAGTGCGAGAGAGGCATAACGAACGGAGCCGCGCACGGGGGGACGTAACACAGAAGGAAAGACAAAGCGAGAAAAAAGGGGGCGAGAGGCACGCGCACGCACGCGCTCCGCCGTCCCGGGCCGACGCAAACGGGAGCCGTCGCGGGGAGACGAAAGCGTCACACCGCGTCACGGCTCGGCGCGCGTGCTCCGCCCCTCTCGTTTGGAGAGTTGGCGGTCTGCGGTTGGCGTGGCTGCCGGACGCACAGCGGCACTTGCCGGCGTCACACCACACCGACACGTCCACAAACACACGAGCTCAGGCACAGCGCACCCGCCTCCGTTGCACCACGGCTGCATCCCGGTCGCCATGGACGCACCGCCTCCCGTGCATCCGGGGCATGCGCCTCACCGGCACATCCTGTGCGTGCTCGTCCCCTCCTCGCGTGCGTGCGGCGCTAGCAGCGCAAGGCGGAGACAAGGGTGCACGGCATGCCTCCGTCCACGCGGGGCGCGACCACGGTCCTGCTCGAGGGCGGAAGCGGCGACGTCAGTCGCGTGGGTAACAGGGGGTGGCCTAGGTGCATCCCGGGCGAGCGCAGAGAGGAGGTTGGCCAGCCGCAGGACAGGGCCTTTTGAGACCCTGTGCTCTGCCGGCAGATGCCATGCCTCCCCCCTCACACGCGTCAAGCCGCGGCATGCCGTTATGCGGTGTAGACACTCTCCACACCCGCGTCGGGAGGACTCCGTGGTGTGACGAGGCACCCAAACAAACAACGCAGAGGAAGATACGACACAGGAAAGGCAAAGACATAATAAAGACTCAGCAAGCAAACTGAGGCACACACACGCACGCACGCACGCACGCGGACGCAGGCAGACAGTCGAACACCGAACACGTCCTGCACCTGCGGAGGGCAGAGAGAGGAGAGCGCGGAGCGGCGGGTGCGGCCACGATAACGGGAATAGATAAGGAAACAACAGCAACAAAACTAGGTGGTGCAGGGAGTGCGCGCGACGGCTTCACAGCGTCGTGGTGGCGCCATCCTCGCCCTCTGAGTGCGAGCGCCGCGGTGAGCCGTCGCAGCAGGGCAGGGGCGCCATGGTGGCGGCATCCACTGACCAAGGGGGTGGACGGTCACAGGGACGCGGGCACACGCACACACGCGCACGCCGTGCGGCACAGTAGCCAATCGAGGGGAGGCGCGGGTCGAAACGAAACCGGAAACAAGCGAGAGACGGAGAGGAGCGCAGTGCGCGGTCGTCAGGACGGCTCCAGAGAGCAGCAACGCGCAAGCGCCACGCGCACATGCACGACGTCACGTCGCCTCCGCCTTCCTACACGTCTCGCCGGCCCCGCACTCCCCTGCACGCCGGGGGTGCCCTCCTGTGCACCAGCGGGTGCTTACGCGTGCGCGCACACGTAGGGCGTGCATGAGGAGCGAAGAAGAGCAAGACCTGCAGTCGGCCCCTCTGGCGTTTCGTGTGCACCGGTGTGTCGCCTGCACCCGCCACCACACCAGCGCACCCCGTCTCCCCTCGAGCAGTCCGTGCGGTGTGCGCCAGGGGGTGAGGCAGACACGCAAGGGCGGCGGCCACCGCGGAGGCGAGAGAGACACCACAGAGACGCGGTGCGGCGCTGCGCCTCCCGCCGCTCTCTCAAGTGCGTCCGTCTCTCCCCCTGCCCTCCCCGCACCCCTCGCCGCCCTCGCCGCCACGCTCCGTCGCATTCCCGCGGTCACCGTCCGGCCCTGGCGGCGGCCGTGCCATCCCCTCGCTGCCCCTCTCGCGCTCTCGGCTCACAAAGGGTCGTCGGGCGGGCGAGCCTGAGCGCAGGGTCGTCGGTGCGCCCGTCCCCGCTAACGGTGCGTCGCCCACTGCAGAGCGCACGGCGTCGGGCAGCGCAGCACAGGCAAAAGCGGACGGAGCGGCGGGCACGGCGCAGAGGGCACGCGCAGGAGAGGACGAGGACGGCCACGCAGAAACCGTCATCACGCCAGCACGCGCACTCGACAGCGAAACGACATCAACACTCGACAGGGAGCGCGCACGCACCGACAGCCGCGCAGCACCACGCGAGCGGGGAAACAGACGCCGCAGCGCAGAAACCGAGAGGGGCTCCTCGGGACGTGCGGGCAGGGTGCGCGTGCGCCGCTGCACCGCATCGCCAACGGGTCACCCGCGCCGCGCACGCACGCACGAGGCGGCGGCGAGAGAGAGGGTGCCGGCGAAAGGCCGAGGCCAGCGTCCGAAGCCTCCGCGCCCTCCGTCTGTCCCGTCGGGATCAGCTCACCCGGCCACTCCACCACGACGCCTCGGTGGAGCTACCGCGCGGATGTCAAGTTCGACCGTCCGTTCCTGTCGCACTCTCCCTCCTACTGCTCCGCTGCCTTTTGCTCCACGTCCTCCTCCTCTGGCATTGACTCTTCCTCCTCCATCTCCTCCGTATACTCCTTCGACTCCTCACTATCACCGGATTCCCCGAGTTGCCACGGGAGCATCAGGAAGATGAGGTCGAGGATATCCAGCACCCAGGCGCACAAAATTAGACCGAAGCCAGTGCCAAAATTGTAGGCTATACTTAGCTCCGGGCATTTTGGTTCTTGGACTCTGTAGGTCACCACCATGAGCGCCCAGACAACACCAGCGGTGACAGCGCCGACGATGTTCAGCGCCAGGCAGACCCAGCGGAAGCCAGAGCAGCAGTACAGCAAAAGGAAGCCGAAGAGGAACGCAAAGCCGTACACGAAGATGGAGATGATAGCAAACGCCTGAGCGAGCCGGAAGTTGTCCCGGATGCGCGGGCACCCATCCCACCGGAAGTCCGATGGGCTGGTAACCTTGAGCTTTCGGCAATCGCTCTTTGCACCCCACAACGTGATGCATACCCTCGAGCCAAAGCTGCCCTCCGGCTTGATGTAAAACATATCGACTCCTGTGCCGATCATCACGAACACGAACGCGATGAGCTGGAGCACCACGTAGACGATGACGCCGAGCTTCACCGCCATTTTCGAGACCGCACAACGCAGAGCTGAGAGAGGCGAGGCGGAGGCACACAGCACAAAGGGCGAGGCGCAGGGTCTGGGGGTCGAGACGGCGCAACAGAGCGGGCGAGGAGGGCGCGGGGTGCAGGCTGGAGACAGCGAGGGAGAGCCTTGACAGCACATGCACAGGTGCGTTGCGTCGACGTTCATGCGCGCGTTGTCGGTGTTCGGTGGGTGGTGCGCGTGTGTTGTGAGAGGGCGCAGACGGACAGGGGCGAGGAGAGAGAGGAGGGGACAGAGAGACAGAGAGTGGGGAGGCAGGGGGAGGTCACAGGCAGCGGAGACTGCCAGGCGTGCGCAGCGGCGGCGGATGCGCCGTTGGCTGGCATGCGCACAGACAAAAAGCATCAGGAGAGGAGGCCGGCGCATGTGCCGCGCGCCGCACAGCGAGGACGAGGGGGAGAGAGTGCAACGACACGCAGGCGCACAGCACACCGTCCGGTGCCTCCGGCTGCGTCCTTCTCGCTTCCGCGTCGCCAAACGAGCGCCTGCGCGGCCACGATGGAGACCCGTGCGCAGGCGAGGCGGGCCGCCACGGCGTGCGGGCGGGCGGCATGCAGCACCGCCACCACGCACCGTCGCACCCGAGCACTGGCCCGCACAGCAGAACACACACCGACCACAGCACCGCCGGGGGAGACACCAGCACACAAGCACACAGCCCCCGTCGCGGCACACAGCAGGCAGGGGCACGGCGGCTGCGCAGACGGGCCCAACACGCACAGACACCGCACCGCAGCAGCCCCGCACCACACCACAGACAGACGTCAGCAGCGAGCAGGGGGTGTGAGACGCAGCCACACCGTGTGCGCGCGATGCGCCGACGAAGGCGCCGGTGCCAGTCGCAGCACGCGAGGGGGCCCTGCATCCGTGCACACGCCCCTCCGCCCAGACACACACGCGCTCGCACACACACACCACCCGCGCTCACCCATCACATCCTCACTTCACAGCGCGCCTACAGCCAGCACCACCGGGAGGCGCAGCGCACAGGCCTGCCGCCGAGCACCCACGCACACCCTGCGCGATCGCCCAGCGCCATGTCCCGCAGCGCCGCACAGCCCTCAGCAGCTTCGCAGCCGTGCGCCTTCCCGCACAGACACCGCGCCCATCACAGGCGGCAAGCAGCTCATCCAAGCCGCCTCCGTCCCGGCACACCGCCTCCACAAACACCTCCCCGCAGAGAGCCTCCACGCAATCCCGGAGGTGCCCCTACGCCGGCGAGAGCCGCTCCAGTCGCCGCCCGGTCAGCAGGTCCGCGTAGAGGTCCAGAGTAGGGGCAGCAGCGTGTGCGCCACGGCCAGCCACACCGGCCGCAGCACCGCCACGGTGTCGCACCTGCGGCGTCCGCTCAGCCACGCGTGTCCGGCTCACGCCCATCGACAGGCGATGCGCCGCGCTCCCAGCCGACCACTGCAGCGCCACCGTCGTTGCTGGCACCGCTGCCGCACCCGCTCCTTCCACCGACCACCCTCGCAGCCGCCTCCAGCCAGCTGCCGCACGGCAGGGCCCTCCAGGCCACGGGCGCACTCCCCCACACCCGCACACCCTCCCGCGGCACCACAACCATTCACCCACCCGCAATCCGCGCACCGCCGCACAGCGGAAGAGGGGCCCCCTCCGCACCGGCAACACAACAGCCGCATACGGCGCACACCGCTCCGCCACGCCCCCTACAGCGTCCGAGAGGGGTCGCGGAACGGAGGGCGATCAGTGGGGCCCGGCATCACCGGCCGCAGCGCTGTACGAAAGCGGGCGTCTGCTGTGTGGGAAGACACCGTGTGTATGATGCACACGGGTGGAACCGCGGTTTAGGCGGCGGTTACTCGGAGGTGCGCTGTGAATGTAGGACGAGTGCTGGCACCTGCGTGTGCTCGCAGTCGTGCAGGAACGCTGAAGCAGCGCACGCGACTCTTCCATACGGACGGATATGCTCGGCAACGCCGTCAGTACACAAACACGGATCGCTGGCCGCGAGCGCGCAGTCCGCACTTGCAGACGCCTTTATTGGGGGTGGAGGTACGTCTCCGTCACGTGGGTGGCGTCAAAGACGGTGATGCCCGCCTTTACGCGGGGCGCACCGCCGCGCTTCTTGTACTGAGATCGCACATGTGTCGCCGCCTCCCCGTTCATTGGGAATGACACCACGTTGCGGAACGTCGGGCACGTGTCGGGCAGGTGTACAAAAGACACCCGCAGTCCTCTTGCGGTTGACTTGTTGGGTGCCAGCATGCCCAGTGTGAAGTCCTTCGGGCCGTTTTGGTTCGTCGTCATGATGCGCGGAATGACGTAGAAGGGGCCTTTTGTGGGGTCGAGCTCGAGCTCGAGGCCAACGTCGCGGGCAACAATGTACTCGTACTTCTCTGGTGGATGCACCTCGGGGTTATCGGTGCTGAGGGCCACAATCTGCTGCGTGCCCTTCTGCGCGTTGTGCCCCGTGACGGAGATAAGCAGCCCCTTGTACAGCTGATCCGGGTCGTCGGGGTTCTGCAGGCGGCGGTCCTTCTGTGACAGGGTGAAGAGTAGTTTCTGCTTCTTCCTGAGTTCGATCTTTAGCACGACGGACGGGATTATGCCAATGAACTGGCCCGGGAAGCGATACTGGTACCAGGCCTTCTTCACCATGCAGACCCCGCCACCCTCAAAGAACTGCACCGCGTCCCTCCACTCCATCCAGAAAGTGCCATCGCTCACCTTGCTCGGCTTGCACGACCGGCGCACCAAGGAGTGCTTCTGCCACCCGGTGCTGTTCTTGCCCCATGCGCCGGTCCACTCGTCACCGCTTCCCCACGGGTTGCGTATCTTCAGCAGCTTCACTCGCGGAATGACAAACTGGCGCACCATCAGCACCGAGTAGGAGTGGCCGGTGCTCAGGCCCGCCGTCTTGTAGCGCGCCGCAAGTGATGCCTCGTTCGCATTCCCGCTACCAGCGTTGTACGCGCTCGTGTCCGTGCCTGGAGTGCTGATCGAGATGAGGTAGCCATTCTTGCGGTAGCGCAGCAGGTCCTTGAAAAACTGAGATGCGACCGCCTCCTCATTCGCCGCTGCCCTCCACGTATTTGTGAAGGAGTACACCGGAAACCCCGTCAAATCCTGCAGGGCGTGCAGAGGATTGCCGCCGACAATGGACGCGTACGAGCCGTGCAGCTTGGCATACGCCTTCTCCAGCAGCGACACCCACAGCTCGTACGGGTCACCGGTGGAGCGGGCAAAGTAAACGACCCCGTTGTACGTCGGCAGGTAGCTGTCGACAATGATGTGGTGGAACCAGCCGTTCTTACTGATGCACACGCGGTAGCCGCCCGCCCGCTCCTCTTTCTCTCGCCTCGACTGGGAGACGGGGTGGCGAAAGATGTCCTTCACCATCGTCGTGCTCTCCGCCACGACCGCGATCGAGCACATGAGCCAGCAGTCGCCGAGGTGACCCTGCCCAATGCCGGCAGCGCTCACGCCGTGACGGAACAGCTTGATCTCCTCGTGCGCTATCGCCGGTAGGTAGTCCTGCGGCCGTCTCCACGCGATGGCGTGCATGCTTGCCACGCTCTGCTTGTCGTGAGGTCGCTTCAGAGCCGCCTCGGATGGGGGGAAGCCCATGTCGATGTATAGGATCTTGCTCTTCCGGCACCTGCACAGGATTTCCTCCTCGTTGTGGCTCACCCCAGCCACGCCGGCCACCTTTTGCGTCTCGTGCATGCACTTCGCCTTCGCCTCGCGGTTAACCTTCTCAATGTAGCCCGGGGCCAAGTCGCGCGACACGCACGCGGCGCTGTATAAGATCTGCGTCCTCTTGGTGACCTTCACGTACGGCAGCGTCTCCAGCGGGTAGACGACGACGGAGCACTGTGTCCCCCCGGTGGGCGTCTTCCTCACCGTCGTCCGGCCATGCTCTGTTTTGTAAACGGCCGTCGTTTTTTGGAAGGTGAAGCTGACGTGCATCTCCATGTCCAGCGAGTCGTTGTAGAGGAACCACTTGTGCCTGTCCACCTCCACCCGGTAGCATCGGCCGTCTTCAAAGAGGGGGTAGCAGTCCCCCGTGACCGCAGGGCCGCCATACTTGAAGTCGTGCACCTTCCTCTGGTCATCGTGTTCCCTTGCCTTGCTCTTGGTGCGGCTACCACCGCAGAGCGCCATTAGTCGGTGAGGCGACTGCCGCTGTGTGGATGTGGGGGGGAGGGGCGGAAGAGGCGGAGGAGATGGATCGCAGTGCTGCCGTGACGTCTGCGAACAGACCCGTGCAAACAAAACACAAGACACAGTAAGCGATGCCATCGAGGCCACAGAGGTGCCACGCCAACGAATCATAACGCCGCACAGAAGTTTGTCCGCCACCGGCGTGTGCCCATTCTCTGATGTGCAGCATTCGTTCACTTCAGCGCTACCCCACGGCCCTGTCAGAGGCTCGCGTCGCGTCGTGCGAAGCAGCGGTAGACACGCGGTACAGCCATCCGCCGACCCAGTCATCTGAGCACGGCCTCTGCTGGCCCAAACTCTGCCCACCCACCCGCACGCCTCGCAGCTCGCCCCACAGCCTCTCCCATCCTTGCCGGTCACCACGCGGTGCGATCCTCCTCAGGGTGGCTCAGGGCTCCCACACCGGTGGGCAGCGAGGGCCTCGGCTGGGTGGGTGGGTGGGATATGCTCGAGTCGCGCTGGCGCGTCACCCGTCATATGGGTGGCGCAAGCGTGCTCACGGCTGCAGGTCGCCCCGACACCACACCATCCGCGACCTGACAACCGGCGTCAGTGGTAATGCACCGGTCTCTCACCTCCTCGCATCGTCGGCACCTGACTCTGCCGCTATTCTAGTTGGTCCACCATACTAAGCAAGGGATATGGGGAGAAGGGGGGGGGACTGCGCGGCTCCTCTCCACACCGAGTGGTGGCGCTGCACCATGAACTGCCGCACGCACGGCGGGTGTCCCCCCGTCCTCCGGGCACGGTGTGAGCGAGGGACGGGAGGAGGTGCACTCGCCGGTGTTTGTTCCTACTCTACTGTTGTCAGTGCTCAGGCACTCCCTGTCGCTACTCTGGCCGCGTCAAAGGCCCTCGCCTCTTCCTTGGACCAGTACGCGTGTCTTCGCTCGTTTGCAGCTCTCCCGCATCTCCACCGCCCACCCCCATGTGTGGTCCCTCATGGCGCGCACGTCTCTCCTCTGTCTCTCAGAGAGAGCCCGCTACTGAGCCGGAGAAGCTGGCCAGCCTGCTCTCGTTGCAGCGACACATCTGGAAGTGTCAAGCATCAGCAGCTGAAGGAGGTCACCCGCAGAGTGAAATGTGTGGCGCTTTCCCTCACAACGGCAAACAGCCCAACCCGTGTGCGATCCGTAGTGCCGTTGTTGTCGGTGGTGCTGCTGTCCTTCGACGAACAGAGGAGAGAGGGCCGACAGGCGTGTCACGAGGAGAGGGGAGGGGCGCCTGATGTATGCGTTAGAGAACGGCCCTTGGTAGGGGAGGGGAGAAGAGGTGGGAGTCAAGAGAGGTGTCACAGGCGGGGAGGGGCCAGTCACCGAAGCCGCAACAGAGCAGAGGAGAGCGGAGGGAAGAGGCGCAAAGTGAAGGCAGACGTAAAGGGGAAAGCATGCAAGACGGCGTTGTTGACTCAGCGACTAGACCTTGTCGAAGACGGGATGGAGAGGAGCAGCCGTGCACGTGTCGCCCGTGTCCCTGATCCTCCGCAGAGCTCATCCACGCTGGACCTTCTCGTCCACCATATCGGCGCAGAGGATTACAAAGCAGCCACGAACTACAAGTGCTTTGTGGTCCAGCCTCACTTGGAGTGTCGCGAAGGCCCCATGTTGTTTTTGTGTGTATGGTGACTCCTCCCGTGAGCGCAAGAAGCGAAGGGGCAGCAGCAGCGGCGGCGGCCGTGCAGGCGTGAGAGGCCCATCACACCTGCATGAATGCCACACAACAGCCCACCAGGACACAACACCTGTAATACGTCAGCCCCTCATGCGCAGCCCATTCTGCCACGTAAGATACGCAGGCGGGGACACCACCTCTGCTGCGCCACAGGCTTGGGTTGTGGTGATCTGCACCGTCGCCGACGCGCCAACCCACACATTCACGAGCGGAAAGGTCGCGTAGGGAAGCGGCAGCTGCGTTGCGGGTTCCGGAAGGTGGTTTGTCACGAGGACACAGAAGAAAGGGCGATCGTGGCGGGTCATCCAGTCATGAAGGTTTTCCAAATAGGAGAGACACGAGGCGGCGGCGGTATCGACGAGGACGTCTGGGTGCTGCCCAGACCGCTTGCCGCGGCGATCTGCCGCCACCGTCACCTCGAAACCGTCGTCGTCAACGAGCAACAGCGTCGGCACTGCTCGAGTCGTGTGAAATCCCATCATCTCCCGCAGCACCGCCGTCCAGCCCTCCACATAGATGAACTCGATGCGGCCGAGGGCCGACTCGGACAAGGAGCTCAGTGGAGTGAAGGGCTGCGGCGCCTTGGCGTACAGCGTAGACTCCTGGCACAGCACTACTACGCTACCGCTGGTACGCTGGACGGTGTTGATGGCTGCCTGGAAGGCAAGAGACGTCTTCCCCACTGCCCGGGCGCCGTGCAGCAGAAAGCCGTGGCCGTAAAGCGGCTGCGGGGGTCGGCTGCCTTCGGGAAAAAATATGCCTGGATCCAACGAGGGACGCGGATCACAGCCTCTGGACGGCGCCGCCATGTCGAGCCAGCAGCGGGCCACTACGCGTGGATCCGCGATACCCTCTGATTACTGGGCGAGTACCGAGACAGCCTCGCAGAGGTGGAGAAATGGGGTGGCGGAGAAGACAGAGGTGGTGGGAGGGAGAGACAGATAGGCAGCCTCGTAGGGGGAAGGGGGGAGGCTGCACCGTATGAGCGCCTCCATTGGCGCCGCCCCGTCACTCAGCGGAGAGCAAAGACTGTCTCGGCAGCTACTGTTAAATTTCTACGACTGTGTCAAGGCCATTTGTGGAATGGAGCACGTCGAGCGCAGAGGTCTACACACACACACACCGCATATCCCACTGCCGCCATCCACGTGAGACGACACGCTGTGTCCCTGCAGCACCGCCTTGAACGCTGTCATCGCCTCTCCTTTCGTCCGGGTTTCTTTGTGAAGCGCATCACGAGCCGTAGCTGCGAGTGAGAGACGCAAAATCCGCCCAGCTTTTCATGGGCTCCAGCGCCACCGCCTCCTGATGTGGATACGACAAGCGGGTCTCATTGGGTAGTGGGGCGGGCGTCGCGACTCCGTCATAGGGTCCCCGCGGTGATCTGCTGAACCAGTTCGACTGTCACCAGCTGCCGCCCTCGCTGCCGCATGAGCTCCCCCACTCGGCGTGACAGACGAAGACGACTGCAAAGGTAACCACCGCGGCGAGGTACACGGCAAGGTTTGGCAACTCCCGAAGATCCGCCTCAGTCGTGCCGAGGCTGTAGCGCACGCCTCCCTGGGCGTCCCCCGTCGGGCAGGGCTGGAAACCTGCGTAGCGTATCGTGAGCGGCAGTTCACGGAAGAAGTTCGTCGGCGACGCCGCCACGCGCTCACGACAAACGTCTCCGCGGCGAAGCGACGTGAGAACACGGAGGCGAGGGACGAGTGGGGAGCTGTCACGTTCAGCATGCCTCAAGCGTCTTCGACCTCACACAGCTTCGCCGCGACGGCGGACACCGCCATGTACTGCTCCAGCGCCGCTATCACGTTGCTCCCCTCGGTACTACCAACAGGCTACACTCTACACATCGATCATACGCCTCTTGATAGGCTGAGGCGAGAGTAAGTACGTGATGCCCTCCTCGGCAGTGTGTGCTGGCAGAGTGCAGATGTGGCGCACGATGACATCAACGCGGTGTTCAACGGATTCCTGACCAGAAGGCGCTGCACTGCTGGCCCAGGAAGCGATGTCTGTGAACCCGCTCTTGTCCACGTCCTGCGGCGCGCGTGAGGTCGCCGTCTGCGGCGATGGATCGAACAGAAGCAGCCGCTTTGTAAGGACATCTGCGTGAGTGAAGGGGGCTGGAGCAGGGAAGAGTACTCACAGCTCTTTGACTCGGACACGCGAGCGCTGGCCGGCAGTCGCCTGCTGGAGTGCCCTTAACGATTAGCGCAGCATCATTTGGTGACTGTTGAGGAGAGCGACGAGAGGTGGTGCACGGTAACGTAGCTGCTGGGCACCCCTCGGTCACACAAATACGAACTAGAAGAGACGCACAGAGACTGTGATGGTTGGGTGTGTTGCCCGGGGTGTGGGAAGCCGCATAGTCCACGATGCCGCCAGCACAAGAGCACCACGCATGCGCACAGAACGCGCGCCTGATTTAACTGGTCTGTAAAGAGGGTCATGCGCACGCCGACGGGGCACCCGAGGAGCGAGAGGTCAGGAACGCATGGCAAGTGATCGAAGAAAATACAAGCAAAAAAAGGTAGGTCCACCACAGTCGTTGAAAATGGTGCGCATGCAGGTATTTGTGTGCGACGTCCACGTGACGAAGGCAGGAGTCACGAATATCGGCGCCCCCCCCTCTGCCCACACGCGTACTCAACACCCCATGTCTGCCTTCATTCATGATGGCACGTCACTCCTCGTCGTCGTCGTCGTCGCACACCGAAGTGACGGTCAGCGCGCGCCCTTTTGTTGCTGGATGACGCATTGTGTGAGCAGTCGCCCCCCCCCAAACACCACCACCACCGCCTCCCCGTTCGCTTTTCCATTACAGACACGCACACGTATACAGAGGCCATCTCACCGGGCCCCCTCACTCCTCCGTTGTGCGCGTTACAGAGCCGCCACGCTTCTGCCACGCGGTCTCGAGCCTTTCGGCCTCTGTTTTCGAGCAACCACCTCCGGGCGCCGTCCTCGCACATGCGGCACTGTCAGCGCCGAATGCGACTTTGTAGTCCGTGTACAGGTCCTTCACAAACCCCACAATGCCCCTGCAACGCGGCAGCACCGTCATCAGGACGCACAGAGTGCAGATGCCGCCCACCGCGTACTGCAATGTGTGTGCCCGATCGATCCGCTCCTGCAGGTTCCCGAGGACACGAAGGCCATCCTCGTACTCAGGGAAGGGGATGGAGGGAACGGGCTTGTCGAGGAAGGCGCAGAGCGGCTCCCACCCGTCGCCGTAGCGGTACACAAGCAGCGCACTGGGCGGAATCGACACCCTCACACTCTCCTCGTACAACTGCAGCGCGACAGCGCGCGGATGCTGCAGTTCGCCATCCTTCGCGTTTCTCTCGCTCTTTGCGTGCTTTGCCTTTGCCGTGCCGCGAGTATCCTCGCTAGGGCCACTCGCAGATGTGGCGGAGGACGCCTTGCTGCCACGAATACCTCGCTTCAACTGGCCGCCTCCGCAGCGAAGGAGCGGCGCAGGTCACCGGAGGAGGATGCCATGTGGCTCTGAGAGCGACCCGTCATCAGAGACGACCTAGGACCAGCTGAGGCCGCCGCCAGCGCTCCTGATGCATCGCCACCAACGGCCATCTTGGCGATCATGTTCCGAAAGGCCTGCGTAATTCGATTCTTTGAGGCGCGCTTCGTCGAGATCTGCAGGCGCTCCAGATACGCATCGTACTCCTCTGCCCACTTATCTTTCTCCGTCTCCTCGACCAGGATGACCTTGGTGTAGCCCGGCGCCTGGCGCAGCAGCACGTCGTACACCATGGCACCCGGTGGGCCGACGACGGCGTCGTAGTCCGCCAGCACCTTGGCAGGCAACGCATTCGTTTTGCCATCCAGCAGCTGGGACCACTCGATAGGGTGGGTGCTGGCGGGGCCCTGCTGGTACGTGGAGCGAAGGGTGTATGGGGTGTAGCCCAACTTCCGCAGCGCTGGCGTAAGCGCGCCGCCGTCGGGCAGCATCGTCAGACACAGAACCCGAAGCTGCAGAAGAGAAGTACAACGGAGCATTTTTGCCGTGGCACCCCCGCAGAGGGGCGGAGATCGGGCGGAGAAGGACTTCTGTGACTGTCTGTACAACGGAGCCGCGTGGTCTTCTGTGTGAGGCGCACTCCCTCCCCAAAAGGCGCCACCTACGCACAATGGCAGTCACCCGTGCGGCATAGACGTACCGGAGTGGGGCGAAGGCGGGGACGAGGGCACGAGCATGTGCACCACACAAGACAGAAGCAGAGAGGAATGGAGAGATCAGAGAAGAACATCAGCAGCAGTGACCCCCCACGAGCCCTGGGAACAGCAAAACGCAGAGAGGTGGGCGAAGGTCAGTTGGCGCGTGTGTACCCCTCAGGGCTTCGTTTTTCGGAGAGGCGGAGGTTGCGGTGCATGGAGTCTGGTAGTCGCCGTAAACGAGAAGCACGGCGCCACACACAAGCACAGAAAACGTACGCCACGGGGAAGAGAGAGGATGTCGCACTCTAGTGCGGGGGTGTCTGCTTTACATCAGAAGAACAGACTAAGCAACCGAGTAGAATGACGTGTGGGGTATACGCGTGTCTGTTCGCGCAAAACGTGTGCCAGCGGACAAGGTGTTACAAGGCACAAGATGGCGACCTCGCCGCTGAGCGCGCAAACTCGCGGGCACGCACATGAGTTCAGCTGAGCAGAGTCAGGGGAGGAGGCGCAGCAGATGGGGTGCGGCTACTGAGCATTCGATAGATTCGAAAACGCATACAGATAAGGGCAAAAGGCAGCAGACGTACGCTGGCACGAAAGCGAGAAAGAGAGAGGCGCATTACGTCATGCTCCCTCGCAGCGCGCGTGCGCGGACGGCGTGGCCATGCCAAGGGAGCAGCGGCAGCAGCGATGTGCACGCAGAGATGCACATGTTCAACAAGCGCCGTAGTAGGTCAGCCTTCCGCCGCTGACACCACCATGACCCTTTTATATCGCTGCTCGGACCACATCAACCGCAGATACGGCATCGCTGGACGGAAGAGGCCGGCAAAGGACTTGGCAGGAACGCACAGCATGCGAGCGCGGCACACACACACGTACGCTACATTGGAGGGGCGTCCCCCCATCACCTCCCACCCGCCGACGATGTCGCCCACCGTAAACGACGCCACCGACGTTTCCTCATCGCTGTCTTGTTCTTTCCCTCCACTGTCCGCTGCACGGCCTCTGACATAGGCGCCGATTCGGCCATCGAGGATGAGCGACACGCACTTGCAGTCAGCCCCACGAACGCCGATGAGGTCGCCGCCGACAGCCTCGCGCTCCGTCGTGCAGTTGAGCAGAGAATGCCAGTAGTGTTCAGGAAAGCACCCGGCGAATGGGAAGACGCAGAAAACACTGCAGAAGTCGCGGAGGGCCACACAGTACGGTCGCTGCAAGAACTCCTTGAACGCGCGCCGACCGAGCTCAAACACCTCGCACCCATCGGGGCTGGAGACGACGGCGTGAGTGCGCAGGGGGGTCGTCGCGGAGCAGAAACGCAGCGGAGGGAGAAGCGCCTCTTCGCCGAGCGTGCTGCCGCGAGAGACGCTGTAGATGGCCTCGCCTGTGTCGCTGTTCACGACGGTTATCTCACCGGAGAAGATGGCGTAGAGACACCCTGGAGAGTTGGGAGGCCCCGCCGCGGCAGAAGAGCCTGCTGTGTTCGCTGCAGCGTTCCCGTCATCACTTGGAGGCAGTCCTCCACCCTCACGCATCATAACGTTGCCACCTGCAGCGTACTCCACGTGGAACAGAACCGTCCCAACTACGTATCGCTGGCGCGGGGCGAAGGCGGCCATGGAAAGGCCGCGCTCTCGCCCGTCCGCGCGCCAATACGTCTGACGGGAGAACATCTCGAGGAAGAAGGCCGTCGCATCGGCGCCTTTCACAAATACATCCTGCGAGACGTCGTCGGAGAGCCGCCTCGACAGCGGAGACGCAGCAACGCTGGGTCCTCCCGGCAACACCAGCGAATCCTCGTCGCTGTCGCGCTGTTGGTGTCGGAGATGTCCAGCACGAGACACTCCTCCACGAGAGAGCGCAGGCCACCCGGCATCTGCGCCTGCCGCCGCCACAGTTCCAACTCTCGCACGCTGCGACTGCGCTCCCGCATGTGCTGCAGATCGTGCCCTGAAAGCACGGCGAGCAGATCTTCAATAGGGATGCGGATCGCCTGCACCGGCTGCTGCACTGCGTACGTGCAGCAGGAAGGCATCGCTGTCAGCCTCTTTGAGTCAGTGGTGTCGTCCTCCTCGTCTGTTGCTCGGTGCAGGAGGAGAAGCTCGGCATCGCCGACGCAGTCGCCTGCGCCGAGAGCGGTGGACTGCACGCGTGTCACGCCCGCGTGGCCACCACCGCCCCGCTGGACATGCATGAGGGCCACGGAGCCGGAAATCAAAAGAAAGAGATCGGCCGGCACCTCACCCCTCTGCAGCAAGCGCGCCGATGTGTCCCATGTCACCATCTCTGCCCTCTCGCAGAGGTGACGTATCTGTGCACGAGACAGATGCTGAAAGAGCGGCGACTGGGAAAGGTACGTCATGAGCTGGCGGTGTGCGTCATCGTGGAAGGTGCGCATCAGCATCTGATAGAGCATGCGATTCAGCCGCCACATGACAGTGGGCAAAGATGCATCAGGATGGCCCGCGGCGCACACCGCGGCGCCCTCATCTCCTGGGCTCAAGGCGTAGAGCAGGCCCTCACTCCCAAAGTAGTCCCCGACAGCCCATTCCTGTCGCCTGTTCTTCTCTTGTGCAATCTGTGCAGCGCAATCGCCGACATCCGCGACAGCTTTGCCCTTCACCACGACATGGAAAGCGCAACTGTCCCCTGGCGACACGACAACCTCTCCAGGCTGCGTCTCCTGCCTCTCAAAGACCTCCACTACCTCCTGTAGCATCAACGCATCGTTGCGGCAGACGGCAAAGAGCGGATGGGCGCAAAGCACTCGACGAAGCACCAGCCACTCGTCCGACCTCTCAGGAGGCGGCTGTCGCCACCGCCACATAGCAGCGGTGAGAGCACGCGAGAAAATCTCGCCTGATACGCCGCCTCGTCGGCACCAGACTCGGACGTGCAACGACGACCATGTGTCACTCGCAAGTTCATCAGATCCATCGCCATGCTCGAGGCGCCCCTCAGCAGCGACTTTGTCTGTGCAGCTCAGGGCTAACAGCATAGAAGCTGCAGTGGCCGCCTCGCCCTCCGAGCTGCCGGGCAGAGTGAAGGGGCGCGCAGGAGGACCAGAGAAGGTGCTCCATGTGAGAGCAACCCCACTGCTCTCGCCTCCCTGAGGGATGGGCTCGGCCCCCTCTTTCACTGCCCTCGCCACCGAGGAGGTCGGATTCTTACAGCAGCTGGCGCCCATCCCACCGTTCTGGAGAGCAGAGGAGGGTGTTGCGCCGTGGTCCAGACGTGGCAAATCGTAGCACCGTCGAAAAGGGAGAGAGACACGTACGCGTCACACGCGCAGTCTCACGAAGCCGGCCGCGTGCGCACCCACGAGGATAGTAGACTAGAAGATGAGACGAAGCCACGAGGCGGCAGGAGTAGTGGTGGTGGTGCCCATCACACCTGAGAAGAGAGAAGCGCCAACGGTAGCATGCACGGGAAGAGTTGCAACAAGGAGGTGAGGCAAAGAACACAGAGAGAGGAAGAATCATCTAGCGTCGAGAGACGGGTAGGGGAGAGTGGCGGACATGGTACGAGGGAATCGTGCCGATGTGCATACACACAGCGTCTCCGCCCGTCATCTACTCAGCTCTCTTCCACTGCCCTTGTGCACTTGCCCTCGGTGATCGGCGTGGCGGGAGGGTGGTCATATCGACAGAGATCAACTGGAGGGAGTCTGGCGCCTGAAACACTACGTCTTTCACTGTGCTTGAAGACGATAGAGCCGGCGTGCATCGTCCGATTTTCGACCGCCTTGACTCATGTTCGTCGCTCCAGCAAAGGATATGCTGCACAGCTTGGGCGGCGTGTGTCTCCGTGACAGCATACACACACACAAAGCGCTCAATGTGCGCAGTAATGGCAAGGCGACAGAGACACGCACGTACCCGCACCCCCACCAGGGGAGAGACAGAGATGCCAAGCGAGCAAGCACACAGAAAACAAAAAAGGGACGGAGGGAGGAAAAAGAATAACGTCGAAGGTGGGAAACGAGAAGGGGCGATGCACCGGTGCACACAACAACGACCACACACACACACACACAAACATGCACAAGAGAAGCCAAAGGAGTGCACCGTCGAGGCAAAGAAGGCAGAGGAGAGGGAGAGGGCCCTCCCCAGGCACCGTACGCGCCAACGCCCGCTATTTCACCAGCAGAGACCCGTACAAAGCGCACGAGAGAGAGAAAGAAAGTAGAAGAACATACGCACATAGATGGATGGATGGGAGTGGGAGAGGTGGCGGCTTGCAGGAGAGGAAGATGGCGTAGATGCTGCGCGCCAGCAGATACATGAGCAGGCGCACAGACAGACGCACACGCGCCGAGGCCAAAAAAAAACGCCTCCGTGCCAAAGTTGTCGGTGAGCGATCCGCCGCCGAGGAGGAGGGAGCGGAGACACCGCATGATCTGGTACCCCCCCCCTCGCCATGATCCCGGCTGATTCTGTATGTCCGTTGCGTCCCCCCCTTCCACCACCAAACGCTCCAGGGTGCCGCGCACCTGCCCTGTGTGGGGAGAGGTGCTGAACCACCTGCACACATGAGCCGAAAGACACAACGAATGGGGGGAAGGTCGCAAACGAAATAATGAAAAGCCCGCGCCAACGAGAAGCAAACGGCGAAGAAGCTGCAGCGCAACGAGCAACGGTTCCTCCGACAGTCCGTCCCTCGGAGGGAGACACGATGCCAGTCTGCCTATAGAGACTGTCGGAGAGGCGCAGGGCAGGGGAAACGCCTCGCACGCGGGGCACACACACACTACACGCACCACACCCGCCGACACCAAGAAAGAAATCCTGAGACGGCTGAGAGGCAAAGACATGTAAATGCTCCGAGAGGGAAGTACGCAGGAGTTCAGGGGGAGCGGTGATCTAGGTGCACGCCGCACGAGCTCAGGGCGGAAGTTGGCCTGCCTCAGGCCAGGGCCTCAGAGGGCCCTGCACATCCTGTCTGTGTATGCCATGCTTCACCCTCAGTCGCCTCAAGCCGCGGCACTGCACAATATATAGTGTGGAGACCCTCTACAGTGGAGTCTGGAGGACTCGAGGGTGTAACTCGGGGTGTTCCTTACAGGCTTCCGGCATCTGTGCCGCATCGGCCCGCCCCATCGGGCGCAGGAGACGCCGCACATTTCGCACGCATGCGCGGTGGGGCGGATCAGCGTGCATACTTCTGCGCCTTTGTCCCCCATCACTCGCGCTTCCCCTCCCCGAGCCTCCGGCTGCCTTGCCTGGACGTGATACACCATGCCCACTGTGCTTGACAGCGCGCGCAGTGCTCGCATCCTGCGGCCAGCTTCGAGACGGCGCTGTTGCCTGGGGAGGGGGCGTGTGTCTGGGCCGCTTGCCCGCATATGACGCGACAGGTAGGACGCTGCCCTCCGTCGGTGGACGCAGGTTGCGCTCCGCCTTCTCCTGAATCCGCACGCCTCTCACAGGAGTGGGTGTGGCAGGCGGAAGGAACCTGCGCGTGAGCATGCGTCTGCGCTCAACGTGCCCATAGCCAGCTATACTTGCTGAGTAGTCGACAGGATGCGCAGTGGGCTGGTACACGTCCGACCATAACCGCCAGTCTCCCCGGTAAGGCGCCAGTCCAGACCTGTCCGCCGACACCAAGAGTCCGCAGCGAATACGCTAGGGTAGGCCACAGGCACCTTCGATTTCCCGCAGAGCGCGCCCCAGACCATGGTACCACGGCGAGGTGTCCGGCGTCGTCACTGAGTGACAGAGTGAAAAAAAAGAAAGAAATGATAAGCAGCAGCGATCCCACGGTAACTTCATACATGGCGGCGTGTCAGCCGATGTGCGTGTGCGTGTCCCCGCACAGTGGACGTACATCGTTCGTGCGTAAGCGAGAAGCACATGCAGGCAACAAAAACTTACTACACAGATTAGCAAACCTCCGACAGCACAAGAGGAAGAGCCGCGCCGTCGTGCAAACGTCTGCACCTCTACCGCCTCAGCCAATGCTGCTGCCGCACCCTACGCGTATACCCCCGTCCGGTCCTCGAATCTGAAACGCCACCGCTGCCACGCTCTCGAGCTGCCGCGTCGAGAAGCTGCGTCGGTTGTGAAACACCGGAGAGTTGGACGGAAGCTGCACCGCCCGCATCCGTAGCTTGCCCGTCTTTGTTACCGCGGTGGAGGAGACAAAGCCGAGTGTGAAGAGCTTGTTGTTCATGTCCCCCTTCGAGCGAGGAATAACATAGTACGGATGTTGGGAAGGCTGCAAGGTGACACGGAGCGCCGTATCGCGACCTAGGACGTAGTTCAGGTGCTCTGTGGGGGTATCGGGGTCCGTGGTGCACACATGCCGAATGAGCTGATCAGCCGACGACTCCCCACCGACACCCTCGCCCGCCTCATGGTCGCCGCGATGGCTGCTGACAGACAGCATCAGTGGGCGCAGCGCTCGGTTCGGGTGATCTGGAGCCATACCGCGAT